>NW_017132019.1:39349-50240 GCF_001652005.2 Ceratina calcarata | reverse complement strand
TTATTGATTCTCTAGCTGTAAATGTCGTATCGAAATTATAGTTAGTGAGCTCAAATGTCGAGAAGTCTTTTTGTTCCAATCCAGGTTTGTATGAGATATGGATAAATAATTATTGTAATTACTAGAAAACGAATGATTCTAATGATCCAGGAGATTAGTCTATAAAGTATCTATTTAGAATTGAAGAGAGATACTAATTTTCTGAAATAAAGAAGTTCTTATGGGGTGAAAGTAAAATCAGGTGTTACTTAGTGGGTCAATTTACATCTCGAAATAATCAAAGGAGAGAGTTTCACGAGCGTGTATGTCATTCGTTAAAGGCGAAGAAATTAATAATCATATAACAGCGCGATCGCGGAAGGGGGATCGGAAGGGTAAGAAGAGTTGAGCAGACACTTCCTCGGCAACACCGGCCAATTAGTTCGGCAGATGCGTTAAATCTGTCGTGTACGGGCTGTTAAAGAGATACTCTCGCGTTTTGCTCAACTCGCGTGAGTACGGCAAGAACGCGTCGTCGACAAAACCAATAATCATGCGCCAACAGCATTACTAATGCAGAGAAACGTAAAGAACCGTCTGCTTGTTTCTGTAACTGTCCTCACTTGTGTTTTTCACATAGAAATATGGAAGTGTAGAAATTCCTATTGTAAAACAGTATGTTACTTATAGATATACAGGATGTTTGCCAACTAACAACAAAATTTAAAGGGATGGTTCTAGAAACCAAAATAACAAGCAGTCTAGACTAACAAAATTCTGTCCCTTTTTATTTATAAACGATGAATTGCACGTTGCTTAGGCAAACTTGCTTATCGCTCGTGGCTCTCCGATGCAGCATGCATTTAAAACTCTAAATTCTAACATAAACATTACATTATCGTTCTGTTGAGCATGTTGCATTTTTTCGATCACTACTGGTCAAAGGAACCTCACCGTGCAGGCAATGGTCCCCGAAGTACAAGGCGCCCAACTTAACAGGAACAGCTATGAAGCACATTAGCATTTAAACTGTTAAATATATGTTCTATCTGACTTAGTACTGACAGGGATAATAATTTTTAATCGCATAAAAGTAAAAAATAAAGCCTCAGGCTTTAACTTTGATTTTTTCTTTATTTTGGCTTCTAAAATCATCCCTTAAAATGTTTCTCACCAGTAGCCGAACACCTTGCAGATTTGTGATCTCCGATTTCATCTTTATTCGCTTGAATTTTTAAGAGAACTCCATCTAGTTATAACTACGTAATTTCTGTGAAATTCGTGAACTTCGAAGAATGCAATTTCCAGTACAAACGTCGTAAATAAATTACCTCTAAATTTTCAAACAGTCAGGTCGAGACGAATCTCATGCGGCGAGGAAACAACAAAACGTGACATGACAAAGAGTCGAGCAGTTCCAGAGTGACATATGGACGCATAAACGCATAAGTATATTTAAGATCCTATAATTCCTCCGTGGATGCATGGCGAGCAATTTATGCAGCGTGCCCGAAAGAATAAGGAAACAAATGACAAAGGAAGCGTACGAAAGGGTGTGCAACTGTTATTCTCAATAAAGGGATTATCCTGCGCCACTTTCTTGGTACCTTGCTCCGTGGCCCACGCACGAGATTTACGCAAGGTGCTTTGCCTACGCGTATGCGTCCTACCGTACTATTTCGAAGCCAATTTACGGATTCCGTTCTGTCACCTTCTGCACCACGGACATGCCTATACGTCGCTCTCGACCCTTCTATTCCTCTCAACGGTCGTAGAAACGACGAAAGCGTCCGTTTCTCACTTGTGCGTGGCACGCGACTTTACGGTGACACAAGACGCCATTAAACGAGTCGCGAGATACTCGCCACGAAATCAATTTTCGTCTGGTTAAAATTATAACTTAAACAATTTTATTACATACTGCAGACGCAGCTTAATAATGTAAAAAAAAAATCAATTCCGCTGTCCTTTCCTTGCGTCCAATTCAAGAAATAATCGAGCACTCAGGACAGAAGCATGTCGTATGAGCAAATGAAAATCAATTCGCGAGAGAGCAGTACGATTGATAGTTTCGATGAGTACGATCGATTCGTAATTGATGTTCGTTGTATCCATTATACAGCTAGGCTATCGCAACTGTCGCGTCAGACGTTTCTCGAGAAACGAGAGCCAGTCTCGATCAATTCTATCCCGTCCTAAAAATTAATTCCGCTACGCGATGCATTGGACATCGGAGTGTCCTCGGTATTGCGTAACGCTGGCTGCCACGGAGTCGTTCTCGCGAATCGCAGTCGTCTGCAAATATCTACCATGTCTGTGAGTGGAACAGAGAGAGGGAAAGGGGCGGAGAGCATGGTTCGTCCGTTACACAGGCTGTCGCGATCCAGTGACAGAAACTAATACTCCTATTCGGCGCACACGACTGACGAAGAGCTCGGACTAATCTGCCGCGGGGGGATTAGCGCAGAGAGCTATTATCGAATAATTTAGGCGTCGCGGGTACGACGACAGGTGTTACTTCACGATCGTTTCGCCTCTCGTTGACGATTTCAGAATTGCGAAACTTATTATCATTCTACAACGAGTTTACAATTTTTTAATGTCACTGCATTATACATATTTAACTGAATTAAATGTTTGAGAATTAGGAGAGATTTTAACATCAGTTTTCACATTTTTTTATTAAGTGAGTCACCCGAATGATCTTACGTAAAGATCGATCGACTCTGGTGGGTCGACGATAGTCTGTGAATGCACCTTTCAGAATGCACTCTGAGGGTGAAATAGTGAGCCAAAGGTTCTTTTTCCACTTTTTTCTTCAATGCTATTAATAAAGTCATTAACGAAGAAAGTGGCCCAGTGGCGTGTCCGAGACGAATTCTCACAAAGTGAAAGACGGACGGGCCGGGGCTTCGCGTTACTGGTTCTGGCTAAGGCTCCGCATCAGCATCAGTAGTTGTTAAGTAGACAATACACTTTTAAGACATTATTCAGTGCGAAAACTGTTCATTTTACATAATGAATTCCAATTATCAATTTTTAATACAACATTCAGTTCAATATACTTTGGTAAAGTTTAAGTTCATCGAACATTATTCATGAACAACCTCCATTTTTCGTGTTGGCATGGCAATCGAATGTGAGTACACAAAAACGCATAAAGTGAAAATCTACTCGTACACCTCGTCTTTAGTTATATTTGGCGGAATATTTCACGGGGGTTGTCGTATATCTATTTCAATTATACACGCATCATTATTATTATTATTATTAGCTTTGTACAGAATACATGTTAAATATATTAGTTTAAAGATCCTTGGATGTATAACTTAAAATTGATTATAACGGAAAGTATATCTCATAATAACTGAGAGATTATTCTTTGAGATCTTAGAATTGTATAGTTAAAAATTCGTTTTTTATAAAAGCGTTTGAATATTATATTTCATCCTATATTTACGTGTATGCGGAATGGTGCGAAACAAGTTGAAACGCAAACTTATGTCACCGGTTGACTAATATTCCTACTCGTTACGCATAACTGACAGGAAGTCTCTAGGTAATCCGACTTGAGGATTAGCGAAGAGTTATTGTTGAACAAATAATTTTGGCGCGGCTGGAACTGTAACAGTCTTTGCATTCTCGAGGGACTTGAAACAAATAAGTTTGCATTTACGTGTAAAATACATGCAATTCCTATTTTATAAATTGACATAAAGTATAGAAATAAGATTGATATAAAGTATAGAAGAAAATATCCAATTAATTATAGACGTACATACAAAAGTTGTAGCTATTGACATGCTCTACACGAAAGGTTTTATGTATTTTTCTTCTAATTTGAGTATTTGACGAGTTAAGTATGATTATGTGGCCTTTTATTAGCATTGACGAAATCCGACCATTCCACCGTCGAATCAGCAAACTTTTGGCGAAAAATTTCGTTTTTCCTCAATGACTCCTAAACCGTTTGATCTACGAGAAAATTGCATAGGACCATTCTGAACTAAACAATCTGACCCTCTTCGAGTAGTTTGGTAGATTAGTTTACCAAATGACCTGTACAGAAAATTGTAAAAGAATTAACTTCAATTATTGACTATTCATTCGATCCTCATTGTCATACAAGGTTTACGAATAATGCTGTGGTTGCTACGAACGTTGAACTATTGAGCAAATCCGCCATTCAGCCTGCTGTACAAATAGAATAGAAGGATCATGTAATCATTTCTACGTATCGATCCACTCTTACGAGAGCCAGAGGCAAGACATACAATAAGTTGTACGGAATGTATTCTAATGATTTTCTTGAAACATCGTTCAACGTACATACGTACAAACAGTTAAATTCACGAGAGAGCGTATCTCCTACATTCTACGTGATGCAGTGTTACTCGGCCGCCCGCAGGTGTAGCCTGCCGTCCAATTAGCTACAGGTTGATGATTTTGCCAGGCATACTTCATGGATCCGCTAATTCTAACTTACCCACGACTGAGATTGGCGAGTTAAATTGCATCGAGCTCGCGAACGTTTGTAAATTTACGGTACATACGTTTATCTCAGAATTCACCTATAATCACTTATCATCATCGGCTGTCTTATGAATTCTTAGACTAGCAAAGAACGCACCCAACAATGCACCAACAATAGAATAAATTGTGACATACTTAAGGAAGGTGTGAGGAATCGTCGATGATCATTAATTCTCTGTTTCCTCTGCAAAGCGTAACAATTTCTAATATTTGGCTTAGATCGCTGGCACATGATAATAATTAGAGTAGTTAGTAGCAGTTAAGTGAAAGATTTTAGTCCAATGTAAATCGCAATATCGGAATGTAATAAGAAAGTAAGGGAAAAATTATATTTCCTAAATTATTTATATTTTATTAGCATCAGAAAGGAAATTGACCGAAAATTATATATAAGAGTTTCCAGTGTAATATTAGCCTTCGAATATTTTTCAGAACATCTAGAGCACAGGAAACTGTGAGCCCTCACTTTCTACCACGTTCATCGTTTCCGTTGTTAGAATAGATAGTTCTATGTCCTTTTTAGCAAAACGTCGCTCAGCTCTAGACGTCTGCGGCTAGTACTTCCATAAATAACGTAATTACAGGACTTTGATAGAGATATATCAGGTAAACACACTGTTGATCCCATTTCTTCGTTCGTGGTACATACATATATGTACGCACCACGTATGTGAGGTCTCTACTTGTTTCCACATCCGGCCTTAAGTACCGCAGTCTCTTAACTCACTGACCTAGGCCTCCAGGCATATGTAATTCCAAGATATTATGCGTCAGTATATTCCTTGTACGTGTAAATTATGACTTCCGTGCACGTGCTTCAGATAAGACCAGCTACGCGAGTTCTTCCTAAAAATTTTATTGTCGGGATATTGGCTATACTTGAATAACGATTGCTAATTGTCTAATTGTATTAAGTATCTGTTATGAACTCTATCTTTGAAATTATGTTCATACTGCGCAAAACGTTGCCAATTATAATCGCTCAATCATTTTAATCTGCCATTTGAACATCCGTATATTCCATTTATGAATGCAGCTTGTCTAGCATCCTCAGAGAATTAATTATGCTTGCTTGTCAATAAAGTGATTTTACATTCATGAAAGGCCAACAAATTAATTGAAAATCGTTGTTCAAATGCGAACGTGGCTGGAATTAGAAATAACGTCTTTACGATCCAACGGTCACAATGACGTTTCAGTCTCTTCCTGAAGCTTATACACCCGCATACTATCTCCACGCGCACGATCACATCGAGTACACTTTGCACCGGCATAGAGAAATATCCGGAACGTTATATTCGTGGAAAAAACTCCGGCATTACACCCACGCGCGGATGCGTAGGAGCTTATTGCGCTCCCGTAATATCGACGCAACGATGAGAGTTCATGAGTAGCGAGATGGTTATTCAAATGTCCGCGCTCGCGAATTTCCTATATCGTCTGCTGTCACGAACCTTCGTAGCAATCGTTCCACGCAATATTTGAATCTCGAGCTTTCGAAAATGCCCAGAGTAGTTTGACAAGACCCAAGAGTATTCCGGCATTGTGTTCTCGCATTTTTATTCAAATTGAACATAACATGTTTTACGTTGATCGAGTCGTTAGGCAGCAGGCGCATCCGACTTTAAAATTTGTAAAGGATCGGTCGAATTTATCGCAGATTCTTTATTTTCGGATTGCATTAGTTTTGTAAAGAAAAGAGCACGTGCGAGGGCGTCGATTAGATAAGGGGAATTGTTTGAACGTTGGATCGAAAATTCTCTCAAGAACGTAAGGGTACGTATAAGGTTGATATGAATCCTCGAATCGCTCTTACGGATATTGAGCCGGGCGCGCCCACTGAATTACCGAGGTCGATGTCTGCTCTGGCAAACGACCAAACATTCGAAAAATGGAATCGAGAACTCCATTGCCTCTTCACCATTCTTACTCCTTTTACTGTAATCGTATTTTTCTCTATATTCAATAAACACTTCACCCCATTCTTCTTATCTGTCATTTCATTGAAGAATTGTTTCGGATTCTAAAACTTTCTTTTAACCATTCTTCAAGTACACAGGACTAAAAAAATATACACTTAACTAATTCTTGTACATTTCGAATTAACAAATTAAATTGCTAATTTTTACTCTATCTCGTCACAGTTTTCTTTTATATCTAATATTCATCTTTCATAAAGGAAGAAGACTCGGTATTCATAAACCGATTCTCAGTACGAGATCGATCCTTGAAATCGCAGCGCACCCGTGTCCTTGAGTGGTGCGTGTTTCGAATCGTTCGTTGTCGGCCGTCGGGTATCTGTTCGACATCTCAAGGACCGAAAATACGCGGGGCTAAGTAAGTGGGTAAGCGAGATCGCGAGAGAGAATCGTGGCCGGGGATGATTAGGGCGGGCGCCGCAAAGTATGCACTCGCGTCGCGGCTGCATTCTGCAACGGGCACCGCGGGGCTATGAATTCCGGCTGGGACCTATGTCGGATGCAAATAGTATGTAAGAGTGCGGTGGGAGCAGGGATATGACCGAGCTAATGACCGAAAGAGTATGGGGCCGAGGCTCTTTCCGAGACACGGGAAAGGAAATCGAAAGTGAAAAGAGGAGAATTATTTCCAACCGAGAATTGTTACGTTCATTCCTCGTACGTTGTACGGGGCAAGGTATGCAAGGCAGCATAATTATGAATTATGTTTTGTTGCCTTTGTATTGAGGAATTTTATTCAAATGGAAAAATCAAATCAAATTAACACATCAATTTAAAATCACAAACACAAATTATGTACATGGATCATACCTTAAGTATGTTCATACATATTTTTCTGTATAAACTCATGGATAACTCACAACATGGAAACTCATAAATTAAGCCGTATATTAATGTGAATTATGTTTACAAGTAGAATATTTTCGACTATTTATTATTTGTAATTTCATAGTTTTCTGTCATATTCCACAAGATGTAAAGATCCTAGTGTTATATCTGTTCAAAAGAAATCATTCAGAAATGAAAAATCAATGCGAAAAGTGTCTTCTAAATTAGACAAGATTATCACAAAGAACTTCGCACTGATTTAAACCACAGTGGAAATTATACAATTAAAACGAGTAGAGACAAGAGAACCTTTGTAGGTGCCTGTAGCGACCGTACGAGATAATATCGCTTTATCAAACAGTAAACATGAAGAGCACTATTTAAGCTACGTGTCGTGTCGGCCGTCACGGTGGGCATTTCGTGAACGGGGCGCAGAGTCAAACGCAGACTGCGTGTAACCGCGATCGCGTATCTGCGCGTTTTTGTCTTCTGTGTTTCTCTTGTGTCTTTCAGTATGTATGCAGTATATATTTCGTTCGTTTGCCAAGCATCCTCTCTCGGACGTACTCCGCCGCCACGCCACGTGCATACCCGAGTTCTTGCTTTGGCGCCCGACTAATTATCCGCAATGGTAGATAGTTTCGCCGCATTTCGCGCCTGCTCGCCGCGCATTAATTTCCGTCCGCGCTCGTTTATGCGGATCTCCGCCTTCTGCTTTGCCGGTCGGTCACCGAGTCGGAATCGCAGAGCACGAACACCAAGTTACATCCTTTTCCTGCTCGGTTAAACATTAACGCCGAAGATGCCTCGCCGATAACAAATTTGATAAGGAAAGAGTTAAACGACAGGTCTTGTTGCATTGCTCGGTCACCGCGTTCCTTGAATATTTCACGAATTCTTTTACGACCTCATCGGTCGGTTATTAAATTTCGATTATTGCGTTCACTTTTTAATTTATATATATAGAATAAAAGCAATCGCTGGATTACTCGATGGAAATCAGTTAATGATATTACTGACGATAATGTAGAACATGTTTGTATTCTTGACTGTTTTTATACATATATTTTTTTATCAAGCATATTTATTAGCAATTATGATTTTTGTATTTGTAATTCGAGTTGTGTGCAGTTCAGGCTCATTCAACTGTGTATTGAAAATGGAGATTTAATTGATCCTTCTCTCTTGGTACTAAATCCATTAAATCACAATTGGTGTAGTATTCTTTTTGCATGTCATGATATTGAAAATGGACTATGACGGAGAGTAATGGAAACCTTTTTTTTATTCATGTTGGGCACTTCATCATTCCGTGCAGAGTGCGTTGCAGTACACGCGGAATACAAAGCAAAATATGAAAGCAGAATGCAGTTTAGTTTAATTCCTCTTAATTTTATTGCCTGTCATGCCTCTAGTAAATTCAATTGTCACGTGCGATATGTTTGAAAAAAGCATTTGTTTAATTTGATTCGATTATTAAATTATTGATTACATGATTGAACAAAATTTAATTATGATTTATTACACTTCATTTAATTCGTTTCAAATAAATCTTACGATTGCAGTTTGAGATAGTTTGAACAGATTAGTTAGTTTAAAATAACGTAATAAAATCGTAATTTCTAGTTTTCAGAAATCTTTATTCATTTCTGTTTTCATGTTGAATTTGGCATCCGGCCTAGAGTACCAACGTTTATCAGACTGAATAAACACTTAATAATAATTTATTAATATATGCGAGTGAGGACTAGGAAAGATTCATTCATAGTTTTAGTACCTTCGGTTTAGAAAGTTAAACTTTTATCAAAACAATTTCCCGCAATGAGATTTATATTTATTAATTCAATTTGTTATTATGGATTCTAATATTCAATCACCTTTTTTATTCAATCATTCCTCACACAGTTCTCTGGTTATCATTTATATAATTAATTTCATAACAGATAGGAATATTTAGTGTAATCCATTTTGAATTGAGCACATTTTTGTAGAAAGTAGAAGGTGACAAAAAGTAACTATTAAAAGTTGGAAGAACGCCGTGTACATTAATGAAACACAAATAGAGAAATTTGACGATCGCTAATACGAGAACGTTTACGAAGGAGAAAGACGGTCCAAGATGATGCAGACTCTGTGCACGAGTTCCATGCGCATCGTGGAGCGTGCTGCAGTTTGATTACACCAGTCTAGGTCAAGAGTTAAACGGTACAGATGCGATTATAGGTTTAGAGTTCATTATGGTTCTTCGTTTCTGATTATACGTCGCGAAATCGGAAAAAGAGATTTCCGAGATTGCAGATAATAACGAAGTTAATCGAACACTCGATTTGTTCTAAAAATACATACAGAAATTTGTTTACTATTCCAATCTAATTAGGATATTTATTAAGAATCTCGAAATTAATTGTTAAAGAGATTTAGTGATAGTTAAAAGACATGATCATCAGTTATAAAAATTAGTACTAATTTATATCATTCTTTAATTATAAAGATAATATTAAAATTGTTTACAGCATTGAATTCAATTGAATCTTTAAGCAACAAATTCTCTAATTTAAAAAATAGAGCTTCTATTAATATTTACAACTATTAAACATTATATTAAAATAGACAAGTTTAATAACATGGACATGCTTACACTAACGCAGTGTTTGCTATAAATGGAGATCACGTTCTTCTCTCTGTTCGTAAGACGGAAAATCTATGGAGACACGCGTGAATAAATACAAGAGATTTTTGAACGTTTGGAACAATAGGGATACGCTTTCTCTTGTTCGTATCAGTCTGTCACAGGAATTACGTGTGATTAACGTACAATACTAGCAAATGTACGTGTTGCACAAAGCAACGTTTTCTTTGAAGATAGGGTAAGATAGGCGGATAAGAAAAATGTTTCCAACTACACTAAACGAATGAAATTCTATTAAGAAGCTGTGCCGACACGCGATAGTACAATGTAGCAAGCAAGGATGAAGTGCGCTCGCGTCGAACGGTATGCAAATAAATACTTTGTCAGAAAAGTACATATTGTCTCGGGGGTTGGCTATGAAATCCACGCAACCGATGACCGTGTCACGGCATGTCCAAAGTGTCCGTTCCGTTCATCGGCGAAGAACCTACCGCGAGAGCGGCTTCATAATTGGCAGGTACGGCAACACGATACCGCGACGCGGTGCGCGCAGTACACTGCAGTCTGTCGCGTCTCTCCTCGTTCCCCGGTATCGACGCGGTCCCTTATTCCTTGCGAGCAAGCAGTTCACCCACACCACTGCCCTTCAACCTTCTCTCGAAGGGAGCGCGTCTCCTTGGATCTCGGCCCTGTCGTCCAGCCCAAAGACGAGTATCACTTTGCATCTCGTCACGGTGCGCAGCCCACAGATTGCGTTCCGCATGAAACTTTATATTTGCCGGCCTTCGTTTCGTCGATGAGAGGAAAGCCGCGAGTTCACCTACCTTCTTTCTTATTGCTATCAGCGCACATTAAACACTTGGTTGCAATAGACTTGATATAGTTCATTCTTTCAGAATTACATTTATTTATATTACATATTACATTATATTATTTACATTAC
>NW_017132019.1:0-39143 GCF_001652005.2 Ceratina calcarata | reverse complement strand
ACATTATATTGAAATAGGCAAGTTTAATAACATGGACATGCTTACACTAACGCAGTGTTTGCTATAAATGGAGATCACGTTCTTCTCTCTGTTCGTAAGACGGAAAATCTATGGAGACACGCGTGAATAAATACAAGAGATTTTTGAACGTTTGGAACAATAGGGATACGCTTTCTCTTGTTCGTATCAGTCTGTCACAGGAATTACGTGTGATTAACGTACAATACTAGCAAATGTACGTGTTGCACAAAGCAACGTTTTCTTTGAAGATAGGGTAAGATAGGCGGATAAGAAAAATGTTTCCAACTACACTAAACGAATGAAATTCTATTAAGAAGCTGTGCCGACACGCGATAGTACAATGTAGCAAGCAAGGATGAAGTGCGCTCGCGTCGAACGGTATGCAAATAAATACTTTGTCAGAAAAGTACATATTGTCTCGGGGGTTGGCTATGAAATCCACGCAACCGATGACCGTGTCACGGCATGTCCAAAGTGTCCGTTCCGTTCATCGGCGAAGAACCTACCGCGAGAGCGGCTTCATAATTGGCAGGTACGGCAACACGATACCGCGACGCGGTGCGCGCAGTACACTGCAGTCTGTCGCGTCTCTCCTCGTTCCCCGGTATCGACGCGGTCCCTTATTCCTTGCGAGCAAGCAGTTCACCCACACCACTGCCCTTCAACCTTCTCTCGAAGGGAGCGCGTCTCCTTGGATCTCGGCCCTGTCGTCCAGCCCAAAGACGAGTATCACTTTGCATCTCGTCACGGTGCGCAGCCCACAGATTGCGTTCCGCATGAAACTTTATATTTGCCGGCCTTCGTTTCGTCGATGAGAGGAAAGCCGCGAGTTCACCTACCTTCTTTCTTATTGCTATCAGCGCACATTAAACACTTGGTTGCAATAGACTTGATATAGTTCATTCTTTCAGAATTACATTTATTTATATTATATTATTTATATTACATATTATAACTTGCGGATGTGTAATGTGATAATAGTAATTTTATATCCTTTTACGGATTTTAAGGGTTTCCGCCCCATTCCCCACTCCAAAATATGGTTTTACAAATACATTTGCATTTTTTAATCTCATATGATTTATCTAACTGCATGTCCTGTCAGAGGTCAAAAGGATTTCGATCGTAGTGGTCGCGTCTTGAATGTATTCCAAAATTATTCTCAGCCGGTCAGGATCCGTTGAAACCGTATTTGTCGCCATCAGGCGTGTCCCGTTTCCATGTCGTCATCGCTCATTAGGAGCATCGTATTCTTTACGCGTTACAAATACTCCGCGAGTTCCGACTAAATCTCCGAATAACCTTAGAAATGAATCAGCCGCGAAAGTTGTAAACATAGAAACCATAATATCCAAGTGACACGGACAACAGGGATCGCGGTTAACGAACGAGCCGCGACCATCGAAAAGAACGCTGCAAATCAAATTTAACGTGCTCATTACGCTTCCATCGACTAACCTACGTTCCAGTTAACCGCGTTAATTAAGATCTGCACCCTTTTTCATTCTTCAACCAGAACTTTTTTCCTTCACGTGGACATGAATTCTCTATATGTATACATATCCCGGTCTCATTTCTACATATCTCGAGGAACGCGCGCACACTCCCGCAGCAGCGCCCGAAGAAGTACGGGAGCCGCTGTAACGGCAAAGAGCACGATTTATATTTGCTAATAAGTCTGTCAAAGAAGTAACCAACCGCTATTACCGGCTTCTCGATACGGACTCGGTTACTGCTCCAGATATAGAGGCGACCGCGAAGAGGACGAAAGACGGCCACTGAACGCGTATCGGCGAGGCGCAGCGTGGTAGCCATATACCTACAGATGTTTTACTGATATCATATTTGCTCCTTATACAGAAGTGCACACCCGGGCCGACCAACTACGCGTCACCATCCGAGAAAGTAGCAATAGCCACAGCTGTGCCACGGTCAATTGAAAATTTTTCAAATGTCTTCGATATGGCAACGGCTGCTGGGGCATTTCCTGTCCGCCTTCCTCACCCTCGCAATATGGCTTCCCCTCGCATTCGATTATGCTCTTTTGTACTCAGAGCGTACGGGATGCGTCTAACTTATTGTAATACTACACCAACGGAAAATATAACAATACACGAAGAGTAATATTGAACCCTAAAGTAATACGAAAATGCATTCATTCTGCCACTGGTTTAATTGGTTCGCAGTTCCCAACTATGTCGTACATATGTCGTCCTTTAATGCTTGGAAGATTTATGTTAGCGGATAGTTTTGTAATTTATGTGATTATCTGTCGATGTATGGGAAAATTCTTAAATGTGAGGGGCACTTAGAATTATTTACTATTTAAACTGTGCAGATAGTCGCGTATTTTCTTTTAATAAAGAAATCCTTGTGATTATTATCAAAGTAATTGTTAACAGTCAGAAAAATGGATATTATTTTAGATGAAGACAGTAACACAGACTAGGTATACGATTAAATCGAGCAACTAAAGTATTCTTTCTAGACCAAATCGTACTCATTTGAGTACAATTTAAAAAACGCGTTTAACGTAATCTAATAAGCGCAAGGTAACAAAGACAGTCCACTTAGAGTCGATTCGCGAGACTTCGAGTCATTGTTTGTTGCCATTGATGATTAAGCAATTATGTCCGGCCAGTCGATACGGAAAGCGAACGAGATGACGCGACGGTTCGTATCTAATCAGCTGACTTAATGACGACAGAAGTCGAGGCCTGCTCGACGCGACAGGGTGGGGTTGGTCATCGGATGCGACCGAGGATGAGAGAATTTATTAGCATATAATCTCCTTTAATGGAGGTACCGACCGTCCCGATCATCATGATGAGACTATGATCGTCGCGGCGATCATTATGCTAAATAGTCTGAATCCTGAATCAACGAGAAGGGCCGTCTCCCTGCACTGCGCTGCTCTGATTTGCAGCCTTGCGTGTGCGCTGGTACCGCTGTATTCGTGGGTGGATGGAATGTCGATAGGCATCTGGGTACATTTGGTCCAGCTGTTGTTCAAAATTACGAAAATATCTGTGGCACATACGCGGCTCACGGTCTTCTAAGCATATGCATATTCTTGATCATGTTCATGAAGGGTATACAGTGCGGTATCCTGTTTTATTCTCAGAGTTCTGCAACGGTACGCTTGGCATACGTGGCAATACTGGTCGCGGCCCGTGCTTGCGTCAGTGCATTCGGCTACGCGTGGTACTATTCTCTCCGCGTGGTACACGAGCAGCCCGCTGCGGAATGGACCGCCAGGCAGTACATTTGGGTGGGAGTCGTTCCGTTTGGTACTTTTTTGGTAGGGAAACGCACCTCAAAATGGTACCGTCGCAGAACTCTGATTATTCCACTAATCGAATCCTACATTGGAATTTAATTTTGCATAATTAATGTTTTGTGTGCGATCGCTCATAACGGTTCGTTTGTCTGTCCCTCTACTCGCTTGCTTGCTTCTACCCTTCTTTTTAAACTTCAAAGCCGCGAGACGAGCAGCACAAGGTCACATTGTAAATTTTATCGACCGTCCGTTTTCTGAGAGGATTGAATTTCGAGCAGGTCTTCGGATTTTTTGCTTCCCCATTTGATATTATTGCTCTCATTAATTTAGTATTATTGCATTTACATCTTGAAATATAAATATAATGCAGGCGTAGAAGAGCGAGAGAAAATTTAGAGGTGCACAGCTGCACAGTGGTTTTCAAAGCCATAATGTTCCCAGATTTATAGACGAGAACTCAATCGAGGAGATAATCCCCCGTTCTCGCTTGCTCCCATTTTACGAATTCAGGATGAAGGCCTTCATCGCTATAATAATTTACTGTTTTAAGTATATGTTTTAAATTATATGGACATATTATTATGTTAATATTGATTTTGTTCTTCAGTTGGTAAAATCAAGGACCGATCGAACTTAAAAGAATGTAAAGAATAAAGTTGATCGAGACACTTGACACTGTTTACGAAATATTATCCACCTCGATCGAGGTACTCACGTGTGCTAATTCCAGTATATGTATGTATATAATCTGTACTGGTGTATCCACGTACGTACGTGTATATGAAAAAATGACCAGAAATTAGTGGGGTGTTCCTAAGGAGAAAAATTATCTCGTCTCTATTTAACTAAATTGATAGACAAACAATTAAACTAAAATTATAAGAACGTTGCAGTAAGCAGGTAAAAAACACACAGACACACGTTGAGATACAATAATTGAACGAAAGAAACAATAAAAGTTTGTTTTTAATAATTTCGTAGAAAGCGCAACAGCATATGAAAACGGTAGTAATTTAAAGAGAAGTAGAAAATTAAGGTAAAAGGAAATATGTGAAAGAGAAAGAAGAAGAGGACTCTGTTTGACGGAAAATGGATCAGTGTATAAAGTGACACGACAGCTGGGAAGTGTAGTTCGTTGGCGCGACGTGCTTCTCGTGTTCCTGTTTCTTACTCTAATTTCTTCCCGATATTTCGCTAATTATTGCATGTACCAGACTAACAACCATACAATTCGATGTAAAATCTTGACGTTTAATAATTCAATATGAAATCTTGATGATTTTCACGCAATGTCTCACTCGTTTTGCAACGACCGTTTCACACTCTTGCTTATATACTGTAAAAAAATGGGATCAATCTTTGAACGCCGCTAAGCGATTGATTATCTAACGAGTAATTAAGGAACCATTTTGACGAGAACATTTATAGTTAATTCAAAGTACAGCCGACCGTAAAGATTGTAAGAAAGAGGAAGTAAAGAGCGAAAGAACAAGGGGAAACTGGTGAATGGGGCACTTAATAGATCCAGCGGGAGGGCAGATAATTAACATTCCCATCGTATAAAGCGGCTCGTGGCTGAACTTCTTGTCGCGTGGCCTTGCCTTTCGAAGATCGAGCGGCTATTGTTTGTGCATCAGCATAAATACCGTATTCCCTCGGCCTTACGCGTACCACTGATAATAGGATACCGCCTAGTGACAGCCTGTTCCTCTCCGCGTGTTATGTGATGCACCTTTCCCGCGGTATATGGCGCATCCTGCTGCGACGCACTTTTCTACCTCGCACGCACGCATCGCATACATACGTGCTTATGTGCGCATATTTCATCTCGCTACCATGGTATCGGTGAGCTTGCGTTGCTAAAATACATTCATGGTATGGTTTATTGAGTTAACTACGGGATTTCTAACTGTCGGACCTTTCTGCCAAGCAATTAACGACAACTTATAATTATTTTTATGTACGTGCAAAGAGGAATTAAACGATAATGATCCGCGTTAACTGCAAACTATAAACGAATATAGGTTATTGCATAGGAAGAGAGGAATCAGTCTTTAATAATTTTATCATATGAAAAATGTTCGGGGCAACAGTTCACGATTTTATACTGCACTTCTTACGTTTACTCAATCATTCCATTATACTTTAGTGTCACATAAATTAATATTGGAACTTAAACTAGGCAGATTTGTCAGAGTTTTACATAACAAATCCTGAATTATACTCTTTTCATAAATGTTTCATTTGCGAATGACGTAGGCGCCGTACCGTTTCGCGCCCACCATACAATTCATCTCGCTATCCATCTGATTATCTATATGAGTAGCCATTTGTACGGGGTTCGATCTCCGTACGAGGCAAAGTATGAACACTGATAAGCGTACATAAATAAAATATTTATGACACACATCCGTGGTTAATATTGTGGGTCAAACTGTATCTATTTTAAGCATACATTAGAACGCGAATGTATATGTGTAGTACGACCTAAAGTTGGCTAATCCTATCCTTAGTGGTTATGGATTAGAGGATTATCAGAGATTACTGGGCAAACTAGAAAGTAGGCGATATTCGTATCTGTTCTCAATTCTCACGTAGGTGCGTGAAATAATTTGAAAATAATTCTGTGCTTGTCGGAAAATGTGGTTTATATTTTATTTTTGTAAGTAGTAACATGAGTGCAAGCAATCTAGTCTGCATTTCTTCATATAACTGTGCTCTACGTTATGAATATACTTTTAATTATGGCATTAATTCGTAACTCGTGAACGTTATGACAGAAAACTGTTCCTTCATTAGCAACGAACAGATTACGTTCCCTATAATTGCGCTGCTAAATTGGAGATTATCAGACTTCCGTATTAAGGCACGTTGAATAACTAGAGGAACTTTGGAAAGAGACTTGTATTTCATTTCTTCCCTAAAATAAATAAAGCAAAAACGTTCCGTGACTCATTTGTAAAATTCTTTTTACTTCAAAGCTTTTATTTTCAAAGGTTACCATAATCCATACAATTTATACCTTCTACTTCCTTATGCCGTAATTTCTTTCGGTTCCTTTTAATTTTCACTTTCTATTGGGTTTAATGCATCAAGAAACCACTTACAACAGAATGTTCGCCGGAAATTGCCACGAATTACGTCGAAAGAGAAACGAAATCGCGCGATGAACGAATCTGATATACATATTCTATACGGTACGCAATAATTAGAGAATTACATGGTACCAGATCCGTATTGCACGACTAGGAAGAGATCTATTATAATTCTTATAGGCGACTGTGCTTATTATTCAAAAAGGAATGAATTATCCTTTGGGGAATGAAAAGAGAAAACACTTCTGGAAGTATGGATCGTTTTATGAGATCATCAATGGAAATTGACAATACTGTTGAAAATAATTGCACGACCTGCTTGAGATATATTATTAAAAAACAATATTTTGTCTTCGTCTATAACATAACTATTAGTTTTATAGCCCAGCTTTAAACTTCAGATCTGTCTCAGCAATTTCTGTTTAAGTGGTACTACTACTTGTCCATTAACGTCACCTTCCTACTTACAATTAGTTACCACACATGTCACATTTATGATCTCCTTATAATTTTTATAGTAGTAGAATATAAATTCAAAATCTTGACTCCAGGCGAATATTTGTTCAATCTCATAAATAATTAAAACTACGAACGGATCGCATAAAAATGTTAAAAGATCAGAATCTTTTTCAATATAGGTAAAATAGTATGTCATCTCTTCATTTCATATAAGTTCATAAAGGACGTTCATTAAAAGTTTTCTAAATAACTTTTTAAGTTACTTATAGATTAAGCAGAAACCTAGGCTATCATTTGTGTCTTGATAAAAAATTTAATAAAACCAGTCAAGATAAAAGAGGACCATGTTGGACCGGGGCAACGCACCATCGAATGTTTGGTACGCGTCGTTGACCCCGATTTCTGATTCATCCTGCGATTTCAGTGGGACCAAATACCGAAGCGGTCCACACGGCTTGTCTACTCAACCACGCCTCGTATTGTCTCACTTTTAGACCCACTAATATGCGCTCTCGTCCCTCAGACGTGTGTGCGTGCGAACATGTTACCGGTTGATCAAAGTGAGCGAGATCTTCCAATATCTGCACAGTGCGCCGTTATGATTTACGTTGAATGTAAAATCACGATGCGTGGGTTGAATTCAGCAATGGCTAGAAACTACTTAATGTCAAAAGTTTTATTTGGATGAACATCGAGACCACTTTCAGGCTCAGTTTTCTTAGAATTATTTTTCTGTAAATTATTATTTGACTGAGATGAAATCTTAATTCAATATGAACAGTAGACGAAATATTGTAAAGCATCAATTATAGACAGTGTGAGATCATTATCATTTTTATAAAACTAATTTGTTTTATTTATTCTTAATAAATCTTTTAATTAGTAATTGTATTTTCGGAAATATGTTATGTACTGTTTGTATGAAAATATAGAATTGTATTTTTAACAAACAACGTTTAAATCCTTTCCTCGATATTTAATCTCTTGAACGATAATGCTAATTTTGATACGGCACATCGCAAATAGGCTCGCGTCATTGTTCTCCCAGACTGATCGTGACAATGGTCATTTTTGAATCTTAATAAACAATGTGTCATTGAACTTCAGAAATGAATTTACATACGTGACACGCACCAACATTTGTATATTATTGCTTAACATTTCTGGTTTCGTCACGATGTCGTATAAAATCGTGAAGCGTATAATCAACCTGTCATTAAATATCGATTCTCTCGTCTGATATTGAAATTAATTACCTAATTATGCACGATTTATTACGCACATACCTGCTTTGATAATAATAAATCATCTTTTTATTTATTGTTAAAGCGATACGTTCCGTTTAAGAAAAATATTTTGTACTAAAAGACTTTTAGTCTATTTTAGTAAAACTTCATTTTTACTTTTTAAAGAAACATCAGATCGCGCATCTTGAGTGATCCCAAATGGCACAAACCGCGTTAATTATTGCGTTAATCGTCCGAAACGCAATTAGCGGTTAGTCAAACGTTTACGTGTGCATGTCACATAACTTGTCCTGGGGAGGAATATACTTACTGCAGCATAACACACAGGATGTCGATGATCCTCTTATTACCTATTTCCTGTCGATCTCTCTTTTATATCTCGACTTCATTCCACTCGCCTACCTGCCGAGCATAATGGAACGTAATGGAACGTAATAGAACGTAATGAGTGGATATACACCTGGTCTATAACTCTTGCCTTGATCTTAAACTTGGCTGTTGTGAGTGTAATCTTTAGTTCATAATCCTTACAGAAAGAAAACCGACCATAAAATATTTTGTTGAATTATTACTCCAATATTTGCCAAGCAATCGATATAATCTAAAGCTACGAGTCTTTAAACTTAAGAATATATTGCTTGATAATATCATTCTTTTCGTAGATCAAAAAAGAATTTGTTCGATTTTTTTAATTTTTTATTTAAACGATCAATTTCCACTTTAACTTTTGAATTGACCCGATATATTATAACTTTAATAAATCGTCGTTTCATTGTGAGTACAAGTTATCTTCTCACGATACACATAGCAGTAAATTACATATCCTTCAGGAAGAGACTAGTATCCACCCCAAAAACCTAGTTGTCCTGTATGCCGTTAGACACACGAATGGTGAGCGTAGAATCATGATAATTTTCAGTACGACCTAATGTCAATCTAATGGCACGTTGTCCATTTCTAATCTTGGCCGTGCGATGCATTATCTAAGTCCGCTTATTTTCTTCTATTCACATTGCGTTTTTTCGAGGAGTGTAATGATTTCATTAATTCCTTTTTCGTTATTCATATACATAATATAATATCGTATCAGATAATGACATATTACAACATTCAATAATGAGGTTTCTTATAGTAGACATTTGTTAGAATTAGGTTTTGTAAAATTAAATGCTGTATGTATGAAATAAAAACTATAATGCTTACATTAAACAACTGTTTACTACTATTTATTAAATATTACTACTTACTATTTAGGATAGAAGTTTAATTAGAATTAAGAAATTGGTGTCTACAGTAAATTATTTTCCTTCCAATAGTATGTTATACATAAATGAAACGCTTAATTGCTTGAATTCGCTAAAGTTGGAGGGTAACTGTACGGAATCGGTGCATTCCCTTATACTTTATACCTACGTAAACTGTTCTCTCGTGGATCCGCGGGCTCGCGTGACTGAAAAGCGAAAGAATTTTTATTCCCCGTAATTGTGGGAAGGAAGATTCGTGGCGCCTCTTTCACATCGATTTCGTGGCGAGCCAGGCTAGACCAGACCAGACGTCTGATTCGCGTTTGCCTGTGGTTGTCTGTCTCACTGCCAGATCCACGATCACTCACTTGATTCGCTTTCCTTGAAAACTTCATCGTACATACTTAATAGGTCTTGTAATTAAATCTCGTCTAAGTATTCTTGCCCTTTAATTGATCTTACAATTAATGTAACCTGAAGTGCTGTGCCCAATTATACTTACAGTAAGAAGTATAGAAAAACTGTTATCTATTAAAGGCGCTAAAAATCTAAATAAAAATTATGATGATAAAAGATACTTCCTAATGTCCACTTTTTTAGAAACCTGTATTGATAGACAATTTATATTAATTCATTTCATGTTAACGCACTCCCATACGCTTTTATTTAGATTGGCTTTAGAATACGAAAATTTCACTTGATGCCATTTGTTAAAATATGTGAATATAAAAGCAATCTACTCATCGTCAGCTCAAATTTTCACTTAATTACATTCATAAATTATTTTCCCTGTATATTTAAAAATCACTTTGTACGGACGAATTGCTCTGAGTAACAAAAAGTAGTATTGTACCATTGAAATTTCATTAACAATCATCAGTCATATGGTGCTCTCGCTCGTTAAGCTTTTTTCTAAACGTTAATCATGAGAACGGTGTATGCGAACGAGTTATACAAGAACTCGGTAAGCCATTATTCTTACATCGGATTGAGCTAAACTGGCTAGCTTGAAGATTATGTATTTACAATGTTCACCTTTCAAGATTTACGGACTAATTCAGAGTCTCCGTTAATCATAATTTAAGATATTCTAAGTCCACTTCAAACACAATTGATTCGCAAAAGAATTCTAAATCACATTCGCTAGAAATCTGTAATATTTTAAGTTCTTCATTTCCCCTTATATTTTTATTAAGCACAATGAAATTCGTAGTTATGTACGACGCACAATATGTCGTTTTGAATGCTTGACTATGGAGATATTTTAAATATAGCTATCATGATTCAGACGAAATCCAATGGATAGCTACGAAATTGATTGACCGCTCCACGTGCTAGAGTCTAGCAGCTAGACTACAGGATTAGCTACATTTCGCGCGAACCTTTGATATATGTATTGGTACTGACAATTTACATATTTTCGATGATCATTGCCCGACGAGAATGCTGCACATTTCCATGACAAATGCTAAATATTGTTATTGAGAAATGGAATGACTATCCCCCGAATTTTCAGAAATTATCGGAACACTCGCCTGGATCAATTGTGAATTTCGTTTTTACGGACTATGTAATTGTAGGATATGTATCAATTACGACGACACGACTCTCGTTCCGAAATCGATTATTACGGTTGACTGTCGGGTTACGTTCTTTCAGGAGGTAAGCGGGCAAAAGTGACGGTAAGTCTTAAATAATCGTGAACGCCGTGACGCGCCATTGTGATAGATTTCCCATAATTCTTTGCTACATTCACTAGTTACGGTAGTTACGGTTATTACCAGCTTTCTGTCCTTCCTCTACTAATCGTATATTTTATAGAATGCAATTGTCATATAAAAATCTGCTATGTCACCAAATTCGTTTTAACTGTTATTCAACACNGTTTTATAAATTTTACTTTTCCTGTGAAAGTATCAGCATGCAAGACGAAAGGTATTATCTTTACGCGCTTTCATTCCGTCATTATTGTTATCACTTAAGAAAACTATTTAAATGTTTGCAATAACATGTCGTAAATTAAAACTTTTAATTCTGCTATATGTATATTATTCGCTGATGCTTGATCCGGCAATGTTGGTTTGGCAATTGTAACTAAGTACCTCGCAACGTGATTTCATGAACAGCTTGATCAAGAGCTTGAAAGAAACCAGTTGAATACCACAGGTTAAGTGATTCCTAATTACGTAAAAGGACGCCCACCGGATTCCAGACAGTTGATGAACGATCACGAAGACACGATTTCAGCTAGGTCCGGGGAACGAATGCAAAATCGTGAGCGAGAGGAGTTTAAAGATTGCGACGCTATTATCACGATAGAATTAGAAGTTCTGGACTTAGTACGTTTTCATGTAATATCGTTAGGAAGCAGTCAATTTACACTGAGAAAAAGTCTCTTCGACGTTCTCATGCTACTAGCTCCATACACACCCGGTAACAACGTGTACAACCCGATTCGATTTATCCCTTTCCAATTTTTTTATTGTATTTCCTCGAAGTTGCCGATCCACGAGGCAAAAAGCTCCCCGCGAACAGATAATATCAGTCACGTATGTACCTATACGTACATACAGGAATGATTTTCTTTCCGGTAAGCACTAGGCTGCCGTTTGAGGTCATAGTTGATTCGGGATATAACCGGCGACTTTCTCCGAGCCGTGGCGTATTTAGTAGAAGGTATAAGGTCTTATAAAGGCGAGCCGTGGCTTGTCCGATTTGACACGATAAGCCGGGCTGGAAACCTATTGTTACCATAGGGTCTCGCCTCTAAATTATCCAAATGCATTCGAATACCGTTCTGCATCACTTAACAGCAGATCACCCCTCCATTTTTTTTTTCAACATTTCCATAAAGAAAGACAAATTTCTCATTAGATTGACCACTTCGACGAAACGAATTTCTTACTCGATGCTTTCCTGGACAGGTTTGTCAAACAACTGTTGAGTTAGTGTCCTGATTCAATTAAAGTTCCTCATTGTGAACTTGCATGGTCATCGGAACTTTTTGGAATGATCTTTGCTTTCATTTCATATTTTGACTGTAAACTTACAGTTGTCCTCAGTGTAATATTAAAAAGTTTTAGGAACAAATGCTTGCAGTGAAAGGGAGGTGTATCGTACAAACAGGAAGCGTAAAAGAAATATTGCGACAATTCATTTATCTTATAGTTAATTAACTCGTTACGACGTAGTTATCTCAGAGTAGTGCGGCTTGGAAGGTGTTTCGACACCCTAAAAGTTTTATTGCATGAGTATTATATAAATATTAAACTCTCAGTTCCTTTCGCTAATGAGGAACGTGATCTATGCAAGTAGCTTCTCACATATACTTATATGTATATGTATACAGATAAGCAGAAGAGTGACAGTACGTTCGTAAAATTACGTACGACAAGAATCTTCACTATTGGAAATTATTTCATATTTATTTGTCAAAAAATGGAATGACATGAAAAAGAAAAGACATGATGTAGTTAATATAATGTGCATGCAGATATTTATATCATGAGATTACATGCATATCTTTGCAGTGATTAAATGGGACATATTTCAAAGAATATTCCACATTTTCTTGGAACTATTTTTAAAAAGTACGTACATACTTGCAGTGTTACAGAATTTAATTCACAGCCCATCCTCACTGTCTACAAATCGTACAACCTTCATAATTCATAGCATTGTATCGCTTCGCCCTAGTGAAATTATTAGCCACGTGTTACCTCAAGTCTCGAATTTACATCTGAATTTTGTTTAGTTCACGCTTTGCCCGTTAAGCCTGCTGCGAATCGTTGTTGTTGCATGCAGATTCCAATCGTGTAAGTACTTACGTACCGTAGCACTCGACAGCCGAAAAATATCGTGGAAAAACGTACGACCCCTCTTACAATTACGATCCTCCCTCGTGGTATCGCGCGAGGAGGTCGCTAGAGGTACACGAATTTTTGCATGCGCGTTAGAAAGGAATTAATTTGCAAGATAATGAGCGTGCTGATGTAGCTAGCACGCATTCCGTGTATAAACCGCGGCCGCATCGCATCGTTTCGCGTCGTACCGAACAGGGCATTATCGATTCGAAAAGCGAACAGCACGCACGTTTCTATGAATCATCTCATCCGTATTCAGCGACGCCGGTCCGCAATTCGACCCTGAGGAAGCCACCTACGAATGTACGAATGTTCGCGAAGAAGAAACTTACTTCGGGGCAGAGGGGATTAATCGCGATTCGATCGACCCTGCGTCGACTTCGCCGTGTCTTGTTCTCTCCAACGGTGTACATCGTTCTGGGATTCGTGCCAATCGCTTGCCAATTTATTTTTTCCTTTTTTCGTCTCACGTTCTTTATCTGCGAACAGCCTTGCACCGGCGATTGGCGATTAGTGTCACCGTTAAACGACGAGCTCGATACGCTTATAGACTGGACTGTTATACGAAGAACGGGAATATGATTCATCCAGACTTATGTTTATCTTTGTTTCTGGTTATCAATACTTTGAGTCAATTAATAAATTCAGTTTATTAGCTTTTTAGCAGGTAATTTAGCAGGTAAAGGTGGAAACAAATTAAGAAATAGCAGCGTAGTGGAAGTTATTTTTTTTTAGCATTGGCAAGGAAAATCATTTACAGAGAACTTTTATTCTTTGTGAATTATTGAAAATATTTTGTAATTATTATTATACTTATTAAATATACAATTTTCTGTTTCTTAAATAAGTGCGTTCCTTTACGAACGAAATGAATGAGACACAATAACGTTGAAACACATAGTGGCGTGGTCGCGTAACTTATTTTTCCACGCGAGAAAACGATTTCTCCCGCTGAGCTATTTCAAATGGAATCATTGATCCCACGGACTCTTGGTTACTCTGTGCACTCCGTTGCTATTTCTCAATGCGATTCATGCACACCTATCCTGTATTTTCCCAAGTACATGCACCGACGTACTTACATACCCTCCTACTGTGGATCAAGGACGATGTTCTGCTCGCTTACCTGCATACTTATTCGGATTTTAAAATTCAAAGAAGATTTTGGATCTCGGTGTAAATGTTATTAACTAGGTAAGCGGTTAAAANAAGGATTATCCCCATTCATTAAACCTTTGAACCAAATTCAAATAAACAAAATTAAAAAAATTTCGACCCACCATATTGCAGTGTTTTGAATTTTGAAATTTTCACATCAGATTCCTAATCAATTATCCCTAAAATCCATATATGTGTACAGTATTTGCATTTCATGTATAAGTCTATAAAAATTCGCAATGCAAAGAGTTAAACAGAAGTATCAATTAAGACATTGAGGATCAGTGATAAAATATAACTTTCCGGGAAAATTGGCACATTTACACTATCATGTTTGACTTAGAATTAGATAGATAAAGATAATCCATGATTGTTTTATTGAATTTCAATATAACGAGCGTGGTCGACTGAGATGAAAGAAAGAAAAATCAGTTTGAAAAGATGAGGAAGTATCTCGCAAGTATCGAGGCCCCTTAACGGGATCCTCCCATTGACCATCTACCATAAATTATACATTATATCGCGTAGAAGCCGGCCCACGTGGCTGCAACGATCGAAAAATGCAACGATGCGTCTCTTTTTGGACGGCATAATTATTTACGTTCCATCGTAACGTACTCAAATATCGATTCACGGTCGTGAAACATTTAATTACGTTGTAGGATTATCAGTTTGATTTGCGTCGTGATAGTATCTCAAACATTTTTATGTGTTTGCATATTCGTGTAAGTCAGTACAAATTTCCTTTAAAAATCGTTCCTTTAAAGTTTAATTAGATCATCATTAGAAATCGTATTTTATACCACTCTAATGGTTGACTATTCAGTTATTTGCAGACGTGCTATGTAATTACTTTTCGCAACTTCGTTAATGTATTTCTAAGGAATTTCCGTGGTGAAACAGAAAATTAATCATGTTGACGTAAAATGAAGTATAAATTTCATAATAGGACACGACGGTAATTATTTATATTCATTGAAACGCCGATATCGTTAACAACAATCGAAATAATTATTCTATTCCTTCTTACTCATTGTCAGAACTGTAAGTACCTAAACTAAACAGTCAATTTGAACCCAAACAAATTTTTTGATACCGGTGCACTATTATAGAACGATTTGTCAATACGTCAAAGTAGGTACAATCAACTTTTATGTAAATCTCATGATCTTAGTTATGGATAATTTATAGACGGCTTAGCGAACGACTCGTATTCTGCACGTCGCGAGTTCAAACGAGTTGCACGGAACCTTTAGCATCGTAAACTCGGCAAGCAAATTCTGACCATCCACGGATCGCGTGCGAATACCCGTAACGACGATTAAACCGTAAAGAGCTACCAACATGAAATTATTACCGCGATCGTTGCAGAGCCGAGCTTTTGATCTGTTGCTTTTACAAGGTTTAGCTAGATTTTTTAAAACATAATTAATGTCTGAGATCAATTGGACTAATTGGATCACTGATTAAATTATTAATCGGTTTCCATACGTTTTATATTTTTATTATAAAAGTAAATCTGTGATAATATCAAAATCTTTATCAGAAGTTAACTAACGAAAAAACGTAAAATATATTTTTACATAAGTTTCGAATAACCATGCTTTATTTTTTATACAGATAATTTTCACTTTCAAGACATGCACACTTGGATTTTAACAGCAGGTTATCTAGGACTCATGTTTATATCTTTTGAGATTCTATTGCAACGGATAATACGTGGATATTATTTCCGGTTGTTAATTCATAATCAGCATAAAAGCGTTATTACATTTAATTAAAGTAATTCTCGTTGCATAGGAGTACGTAATAGCAGAGTGATATTAGGATAGAAAATTCATAGAATACGATCTTGTCCCGATGATTGCACTCTCTCGGTATTAAATCCAAGCAAGGGAGGGATCTTGTTACCACAATTCTTTCCATTCGGCAAAGACAATATTATATTTTTGTTACTCCTCGTTGTAGATATTTGAGAATCTGTTACAGAAGTTTATTAAAAACAAGGTTGGATGCTAATCATCTTCATCATTTAATTAAGAGGATTAGAAATAAATATACCTGCTGAGGAAGGTTTTCGTGTTATGCAGTTCCGTATCTTCCCAAACCACCCTTCGCTTAATCTCTCTCGAAATTTAGGCGTGGTGAATGTGTATAGCAATGGATTGACTGCACTATTTACGGGTAATATGAATACTACAACCCAAGCGTGAAGATCAGCTAAAATAAAAACCCTTAATTCATTTATTACTCTATAAAAATGCGCATATTACGAAAAGTACGCAAGTGCAATAACAATTCAGAAAATCATATAAATGTAAATGAACAATTTACCTGGGATAGGACATTTCATCATAGCTCGAATTTTCAAAATAATAATCGGCGCCCAACACGCCGCGTCCGTTAGAACGATCAAGAAAAATCGTAGAGCGAACTCGAAATCTCCGACGGAAAGAGAACACGCGTGTCTCGTTCTCCAAATGCTCACGAACATACCCGCGTAAACGTAACCAATCGTAATCAGCCTGTAACACTCAAACGACCCGAACGTTATGAGTTTTACGATGGTTACCTGGGTCATGCATAAATAAAAAGTTTACTGCGCCATTTTTAACGATCATCTCTGCTTACCCGGTAAAATTTAATCCCAGGAAAATGAAAGCCGAATATTCCCATCCAATATAATACGGGTCGTCGATGTGTAAGGGGAAACACATTCCATTTAAGCCGTAAAATCTCGTACTACTTCGCCAATGAAACACTTCGAGACCAGTTACAATTAGTTTAAAATCATTCTTTTAGTAACTATACTGAAGGGACTTATATATACGTACAAGTAATATTTCTCTAATGGGATATATGACTCGACTATGTTTATGATTCTTCTATTGTAAGCAAGTAAAAAAAGTTTCAGGCAATAGGTAGAAATATAATGAAATAATAAATTAAAGTACATATTAAGTGATACTACAACGCATGTGTTTGCTCATACCCATAACACGTGTCGCGTGAATGAATAAAAAATGGCAAGACAAACCTGGCACAAGCGCGAGAATAATTCCAATGATCCAGATAATCATCATTGACACGGATGTCGTCCGGGGTGTCGCGGTACGGTGACCTTTTAGTGGTGCCACGATTAACACATATCGTTCCAATGACATGAATGACAAGATCAATACTGAAACCTTGACAGATTGAATTTATTTAAAGATATATGACATGCCCCGAAGTTTAATAACTGTCATGATAGACAGAAAGGCTATACATATTATATGAAATATTCAAGTGGCATATGTATAATATAATTGAGGAAGTCAGGATTAATTATTGAAAATTTAATTAATGATGATATTTTTTAAATACTGTGAATAATTTTAAGAAGTAAAATATGATAGTAATTTTAAAATTCGATAATTACAATAGTAAAAAATTTTTAAGGTCCTGTCGATTCTTTTTTAAACACCAAACAATTAACTTAAAAAACCCAATTTTTAGACAAAATATGGCTATGTAGACATACCTCCAGAGACGTCATTGCCAAAACTCCTACCAATGTACAGTACCAAGAGGACATCCACGAACTGGCAATTTGATTGTAATTACCGCGAAATATTATGTCCACCATAGCGATTAGAAATAGATATATTCCCATCAGCATATCGGAAACTGTATGAAGATAAGATCAATCTTAATTTTAGCCTAATTCAATAATTTATGCTGAACGATATTGAAACTAAATATAGTTTTCATAACGCTTTCAGCAAACGAAAATATTTATCCTTGTGAATACTTGTTTTCTATCTACATACATATTTATAGAATTTTATATAAATGCGTATGCTTAGGTAAAAGAAGCTATAAAAGAGACACCTGCCAAATTTCTGATGATGATAGTCAGTACACGATTTTCGTCGTTGGCTGCGAATCTTCCCCAAAGTACGAGTAAGTTACCCATACACGTAACACATGAAATTACCCAAACAGCTGCTCGTAACAGTGTTTTATCAAGTAAGTGAGATAACGAAGAAACGCCTACGTAAGAAATTAAACAAAAACGAAAATATATTAAATAACAATATTATTTTAACGTTATATGAAATTTTTCAAAAATCTATCAATATCTCGTAAATACTGTACATATCTGGGATATACTTGAGCTATTAAACTACATATTGTGTTTTAAATATTACCATCACTGGTAGGACGACATCGTCGTGCCTTTGGTGCATAAGTTGCACAATAATGAAACTTTTTGAAATATCTAAAAAACGTACAAAATTATCATTGATACATCAAAGGATTCGTTTCATTCAATGAAAAGCAATAAATAGTGCTTTGCGAGCGCCGTAAATCTTACGTGATCACGAGAATTTTGTCTATAATGGAAATGAACTCGTGTCTGACTAATCGAGGATGAATCTACTTACACGAAGTCCAATTGCGGGAACACATCGAACGCGTTTTTCTCTACATCCAAATTTATGTCCTCCAAATCGCTAAAATTTTGATGAAATTAATCGCAATCGTATAAGATTAAAAAAGAGATAATAATAATCCGCAGAGAATAAATATCCGCAGTCTAATAATTATAAATATCTACTATTGATACAGATGTATTAATAACACTTACAGGGATAAAAGTTTTGTCAATGGATTCAATACAGCCATCGGCAAATTATGGAGAGGGTTGTAGCCTAATTGCCTGTAACCAATAATTGCTATTATATTTATTTAATTTCAATCGCCAATTAATCCATCCCACGTGAACCTTGATTCTACGTGAAGTCGCAATAATGACAAACAGCTAATCGTACTCGACTTATTTTCGTACGTGCCGGCGTAATAAATAAAAGTTTTAACGCCGGCATACGTGACGTTCCTCTCGTTTGCTTTTCTAACGCCGCGCCGTGTGTCCGACGGTAAATATCAGGTAAACATGTTGCAAGCACGCGCGTAGCTTAAAACGTGTAACGTTACAATTTATGTGGATATCGGTGCCTCGTGTACTTACAGTCTCGTCAGATTTTTTAATGGTTGGAATACATTCAGCGGGACGGTCGTTATTTCGTTGAACGCCAAATTACTGAAAGGGAAAAAAAGTCCGTTTCGCACGACGCCGTATGATGTAGAACGTAGGCGAACATAACTTTGTTACTTTGCTACATACGTAGGATGCACATCCACGAATTAAAGTAACGCGAAACTTACAGTTCGACCAGCTGCTCCAAATTTCGAAACGTCTTCTCATCAATCGTTTTTATTTTATTCTTTTGTATACTCCTGGAGAAGATTACTTCTGTTTAGTTTATGGTGAATTAAACAAACAGTTTAACCCCTTAATCTATATCATTAGTAAATCTTTTCAAGACAAAAATTCTTATCATAATTTCTAAAGATAATTGAGAATTTTTATTGATCGTGTGAGTTCATGCATTTATGCGAACGAATACAAATGTATAAAACAAGAACAGGTGATACATTATTCAAAGTATGAATTATAAATAATCATGTTTGAGAGATTTTATGTTTAACTGCACTAATATGTACTTCGATAACAGAATTGTGTTATTATGCCACATATTGACAATAAGAATAAATGAATTTCTAAAAGTGGATGGGCAACGTGGATGTAGATGCGTAGGCATTAATCTTCTATGTTGAATATTTACTTACGTACGTACAGTGATTTTAATGCTGGACAGCCAGCAAACAACGTATCGGATATCGTTTCGAAATCATTTTCATCCAATAATCTGAAAGCTGGCTATATTAAGACCGTTTTCAATGCCTCCACTTCACAGAAACAATAAATTAACTTACATCTCGTTAAGCGCTGGCAATTCCGGCAACCTCAACGTTTTTGAAGTTAAATGATTTTCATTCAAATTTCTACAAGAACGTAGTTGAAACTTAGAACTTATCCTAATTCTCTAGAAGGATTTATATTCGTAATGGCATTATGACTTATAACAACTCACATAAAATACAAAGCATCAGATCCCTGAAAGTCTGAGAAATCCGCTACAATTAGTTTGTTTTTATTAGCTCTCAAAGATTCCAAGTTAGTTAGACCCGTAAAATGTCCCGGAAGAAATTCACTGATTTGATTGTGATCCAAAGCTCTGTTCACGATAATTATATTTGGAAGCAATTCTTAAATATTCGTTAAAGAAAGAATAACAGATCTTATTATTACATCTATACTTACAGCCAGAATAACTTTGTTAAATTTAGGAAAGCACCCTTCTCAATTGTATATATACCAGAATTGTCTAAATATCTAGAAATTATTATGTCGTCATCATTTTATTTGTGCATCATCATTAAGGAGGCATAGCAGTAGATAAAAATAATGCATGTACTTACAATATACGAATTTCTGAATATTGTGCGAAAGCACCCATTCGTACACGTTCAATCGAACTGTCATACAATGTTCTAAAAGAATTGATGAACATTATTAAAAACAAGTCGACTGATGGTATACATATTAAGAATACGTAGAGTTCTATTACGAATATTTAAAATTCGTACATAGATGTTGTCTGAGGAGATAGGTTTCGGGGAATTTCGGAATATTCGTAGCAAGTCACGCGACACTTCACGTACTTGCATCCGACTGGAATGTCTGTGGCATCTACGAAATGGAGGAAAAAAATCCGTAAATTAGCAATTCTTATCTTACTCATTGAGTGTTGTACTTTAAACGTCGCGTTTTTCTGTTATTCGATATTGCGTTCCGTTGTACGATAAATTACGCGTATTGCATTACCGCAAACGAACTCCCTTACGGGTTCGGAGTCTCTGTCACTGCCAAACCAGTCCAATACGCCGTGATAATCATCTGCATACAAAATAATATTTTTTACGTCACTCTGTTCGGTATTATATTTATTTATACAGTGTAAAGAGGCGCGCATAAAAACGTCAAACGACGTAACTAAATTTTCAATTTAATTTGTTTTCATTTAAAGAACGGGACACTCGACTTTTTCAGAGTTATGTACGCGCAAAAAGTAAAATAAGCAAACGATAAATTAAAGTAACAATTTCCGTATAACATGTTTCTCGCTAAAGTGAGTGTAATAATAACGAAACGAACTGCAATTCTCGAACATCTCATCATCTCCGTAAGGACATTGATCTTCTTGATCGCACCAGTTTCTCTGAGGTAGGCAAATAGTGGTGTTGTGACAAAGGAATGTTCCCACAGGACAAGTGTCTAGAATCATATAAATTAAAACTTACGTCATATGTCAATTTATGTACGTACGTGTTCAATAATAATTATTCAAGAGCACAAGAAATATGTTAACAAGTCGTAAAAATTACGAACAGCCAATAATTTAAAACTGATCTCTCGCTTGCAGATCAAGGCGTATTATTGCCTTGGGACGATTGATAATTATTTAATTTATTGACTTCTTTCCTCATATTCATCTGGTTACATTCTCTATCTTCTTTAATTGATTCATTATTCATATTTATGACTGTTGCTATTAAAAGAATCAATTCTAGTTGAGCGAAGTAGAATCTATATTTTAATACACGCAGCTGACATTTGAAAAATTATTTAATCTTAAAATTGTACGAATAAACTATTACCAATACGTTAGATACTTGGTTTGGTACTTAAAGGCATGGAGCTCGTATTAAATCATTATTCTTAACATAATATCTCCATTAACATTTTGAAAACCTATAAATTATGAGTTGTATTTATAGACAGATATAAAAATTTTATTACAATTCAGCATATTAACACTTTCTGACCCACAATGATAAAAATAATCTTATCTTTGGCTTTGGTTTGGCTATAACTATCTCTATTCATCGTGTTTGTTATTAAATCATAGCAATACCTTCTCCACTTCGATTACACAATAATTCTACGCAAGTTTTGGAAAAATGACAAAACATGGAAAGATTATAAAAAAATATTTCTGCAGTTGATAGTAATAGGAAAATGAAAAATGAACAGTGCTTAACATAAAACGAGAATAAAGAAACATGATTTATGGCACACGGTAGGATTGTATTTAAATAAGTGATCACAACTAAAATCACATACCTTGATTAAAATAGTACATCAATCCCGACAGGAGGCACAAAATTGTGATCAGAACCGCGCCGATGGTACCGATACGCTTGTACCTCATTTCGAATCGCGTTTGCTTCGGTACTTCTACCTTTCAAATCCTCTATATATCGCTTTTATTTTTTCACTGATTTCCGTGTTTTCCTCTGCTTGAACAGCGTTTCCCACGTGCACTCGGTACAATGACTGCATGACACTGGTTGCATTCGCTAGCTCCGGCGCCGCGCACACGCGCTCTTCGTCGTCCTCGAATAAGGACTCCTTGTCCGATTCGCCGCCCGTTATTCTATTCCGAATTACATCTATCGATTGTTCTTACCCGCGCGATCTTGTGATATTCTGGATAAACATTTTCCGCTGGATGAGTTTTGATGATTCCGTTTAACGAATTGCAATATCATTAATGTAATGATTAGTAAATACTTACATTTCGTAAATAAGTTGCGGTAAACGAAAAATATGAAACAGGAATTGAAAAGATTCCGGAAATAACTGTTCCAAATTGTTATATATCGATTATGATCAAAACAGACAAGCAAAACCGAAAACATATCGTAACTGTTATATTATTAGATATCTCATTCCTGACTTATATCGGTTTTCATTTCAGTACTTCAAAACGGGTAATATATCGGTTCTGTAACTATTATTTTTGGTTCTGTAGCTCGGATCTCTCAAATCAGTGCTCATCGCTCACCTTAGATGTACCGAATCAGTACATCAATTTAATTTTGACAACATTTTATACACACTTTTCGATACATACATTTTGAAGTTTTCATATTAGATGAAGTTTAAACACGTTTAAGTGTTTCTAACTTAACTGCAGATTCTTCGGATGCGTCAAAATCGAAGTGCAGCAAAAATAAATCCACCCACCGTGTTCAGTTGAAGACTGAAGTTTTTAATGATCGAACAGTATGCGTAGCGTTTCAAATTCTTCGAACGAATTCAGAGCGACGAAAATAATCGCACTGTAGGTCGCCGAGCATTCAATGCAAAACTGAAGTTGTTAATAAACGTCGGAGGAAAGTAATAATTGCACCATCATGTGTTCTTTTTTTAATGTAACTTTGCGGCGTCATAGCGTAGCTTCCGAGACACGTGAAACTCGATAACGTATGCAAATTCGTTGTCTGTCAGAAAATTGCAGCCACTAGGATATCGAGCAATCACGAACAATTCGCGCCGATAGCGTGACCCGCCTTCGCGACAACACCGACCGGAGAATATGTAATCACTTATTAAAGGAAAATTAGTATCGATCGGGCAAGCTTGTCGCTAAGACGAGTACTCGAGAATCTTTTTCAACATGCCTGTTTTTTGTCAGTTCTCTCCCAAACGTCGTACATACGAAGTTCGACTGTCAATCGGAAAATAACGATAAGCTTTTCAATACACGCGACAATCAAGCAAATATATTAAATTTATAATCGTTTTTTGACAAATAGATGAGAATCTTTGTAAACCGAATGAACAGTAGGAATTGTACTCCTAAGATGAAAATCAGATTCTAATGGACATGGAATCTAATCTCCATATAATTTTTATCATTCATTAACAGCCATAAATTACGATACTCTTGACATTAAAAAAAAACAAGAATAATAAGAAGAATAGAAAAGAATACTTAATAATTATTAAGTTTTAATTACATTAGTACTGAATTTGGAAAACCTCGAGTCAACTTGCCACGTCCTTTCGAGGATGAGAAAACTAATATCGACGTATATGGACCTACTCTATGATGAGAACGTGCTCTCATGGAGTAAACGTCTTTTGAGCTTATCTGGTCTTTGGCCGAATAATCGGTCGGACGTTCGATTTTTCATCTACATTACATACATCGTGATCTTCACTTGGTTGGAGATCGTGACCCTGCTGCAGAACATGCACGACCTTGAAAAGACGCTGAAGAACATCACGCTATCGTTCCCGACCATCTTGATAGTGCTGAAGGCCGTCATGTTTCGGTTGAACATGCATATGACTCTACCGTTGCTGGCGGCCGTGAAGAAGGACGTGGATCAAGGATTGCACCGATCACCGGAAGAGAGGCAAACGGTTGTCTGGTACAATGTTGCCGCCACATTGTTCTCCACTTCATCGGCCTTGTCTTTATTTTTCGTGCCCATGTTGTTTTATTCCAAGCCGATCATCGGCTGTCTTTTATCGAGTAAGTTCGGTTGTGTATCGTCTCATCGATCGGAGGTGAAGTCAATCAGAATAATTTATCAATAAATGTATAGATATAATAAATTTTGAAGATGCACTTCTAATCGTATACGAAATTGATCGTAACATTCTAAAAGCTTTCAAATATCGTGTACGTGTGAATATATTTTACTTAAAAAATTCTCAGTCATAAAAATATAATGTACTATAATAAACCTTATAATTCGAAGAGAAAAATATGCTTGACAACATCGTAAAACGTAATAACATTAAATTCATGACGCTGGTATTCCACTGATTGTGAGATACAAAATATTATATTTTGGGGCGAAGAAGACTGTAAAAATGAGAGTTTTATTAAGTTAACTGATATTATCAACTCTTCGAGGATGCACGGGCGAGATAAATCAATGGCTTGATACAGACTTCATTCGTTCGGATTCGGAAACCGCATCCGATATTCGTATCGACGTGATCGCTTGTACAGTTACCTTCGCGTATGCAGTTTTATGGTGTCCCAAGGTGACAGTTACTTTCCTGATGGTACACAAACGGTTACGCTTTACGAGCCCCGTCGTGTGTGCAGGATTTTACTGCACACTGTTTCTTTTTCTGGTCGTTCACTCGTTCGTCAAGTAAACAGAAATTTATGTACTCGGCGATATTCATATTTCTTCATTTTTCATATATAATAATAAATAAATAGGATCAATTTTTATTTAACCGCGACTTTGTTCAATTTTCAATATTTAATTTGATTTCAAAAAATATAAATTTCCATTGACATTTACTAAGAGATATCTAAAAAATGCTGCTTCGAACAATTAATGAGAGTTCTATTGCCAAGAGAAATAATAGCATTTGTGTCCTTTATTATCTCAATATAATTCATACATATTCGCTTAATTCTATTTGAAACAGTTCAAGCAGGTACTTATTCTTCATTAAAATATCTCTTCTTGATTCGCAGAATATATTAATTGTTCTCTTCCCTACGAATTACCGCTGAAGGTGAATAACGTTTATGAAGTGACGGAAATGCGAATGTATGTATTATTCTGCATTTATTTGATACCAGTAAGTATGGTGCTAACAATCGGTGCAACTGGTGCTGACAGTCTTCTGGTGACGTTAACGTTTCACCTCTGTAGTCAACTTTCGATCTTAGCGCAACGGGTTAGAAATATCAGTACAGATTCGAAAATATATTATCCAGAAATGAGGATACTCGTTGAACGTCACACCGAGCTTTTACGGTGAGATTACGAAATGAAACTAATCATGGCAGAATGAAATTTTAAACAGTTCAATTATTTAGCTGATGACATTAGATGATAATCGTTAAATCTATTCTAGATTGGCAGAGATTTTGGCGGAGACGTTTAGTTCTCTGATGTTTATACAAACCATAGGATTAATATTCTCTTTATGCATCGTCGTCTATCAGTTGCTCACGGTAATGCCTTGATTGCGTTCATTAATATTTAATTTTTACTTTTGTGATATTTTTGCACTGATTTAAAAATATAATTAACTTAATCCTTTGAGTCACGAATTTTAGTGGAAGTACAGGACTCCATTTTAGGTCAAAGAATTAACTAACAATAAGTATTTGATGATACTTAGTACGTTCTGATGTGCACTTAATCTAAAGTACTTTATTATTTAAACAAGAATACATATAATAATACTTTATAGACATCTGAGTCCGGCGAGGATATGAATACCGTACATTTTGTAATTTATTCTTGCGCTGTAATATTATTGGCATTTTGCTATTGTTTCTTGGGGGAGTGTTTAATTAATGAGGTAATTATAAGAAAACACATTTGAAGTAATCATGTATTTATTGTTATCGTCACGTTATAATTCCTTAAAAATAATACAAATTAAAAACGAGTTTTTCAAGTTAAATTTGTCATGATTGAAACGATTAAATTGTTTCCATTTACAGAGCAATGAAATACAGCTGGCTTGTTACTTTGTGAATTGGTACAACTTGCCAGAAAAATTTACGCGATCCTTAACGTTTATAATAGCTCGATCGCAGAAACCGTCATACTTAACTGCTGGCAAATTCTACGTATTTTCGTTAGAAACATTCGGCATAGTAAGTTGTTCACTACATATACAGTCACAGCTGAGATCTTTTGCTACAGAAGACCGAGCCACCATATAACTGTACTGCATATTGTATTCCGACCCAAATATTAGCTTGTTTCTTATAAAATGAAAATAAGATTGTATTGAATGTTATTACATATTTCAATAATTTCTAAACCAGAGGCTAATTCACATTTTAGGGGTGGCTACGCCTACTGTGGCACTTTCCCAGTTACGCTAATGACTAAATGCAATATTTTCGAATATATTCAACGTTTTTTAATACTTCTTGTTTTATCGCAGATAGTAAAAGCATCGATGGCGTACCTATCTGTTTTGAAAAGTATTATTTAAATGATTACTATTATTAACTCTTACATTCATTAACTAAACGCGTAGAAAAAAAACGGCTGTTCTATTTACTTCATGTTACAATAAATGTTACACTGTTGACAAACAGGTATTTATTGAAGGATAATTATTGGAATGGGAAAAAACGAACATTTCAACGATGACAAGATAGAATGACAATTGAAATGTGAAAATCAATTTTCCTTCGCTGATAATATTTCGCGTGTTCCATCTATTTTAGCAACGCAACAATGGAACTTCGTCTGTTACATGTCATTCCATTTAATCGTCGTGAAACACGGCGCATGTTTGGCTGAAGGAATTAAAAGAATTTATTTCGGTTTATTCAAGAAAGATACAGAAAGATGTACAACTGTAGTGGAGGGATACAAATTATGCACATAAATCGTGCTCTGTGGTAAATAATTTTCCCTATTGCCAGGTCGAAGCACGTGGACCCTGCCGTCGCGTCGTCTGTTATCTCTTTACAACGACCCCGATCCTACGAGTGGAGTAACAGCTAATGCGCACACGGCCTTCACGATACACCGATCACTCGGTCCATCGCACTGCAATCTATTGTATATATGCGCATCGTTTCGCGAGCACGTGTGTACCTAAGTACGTTACGTACTTTCAGTGGCAGGAACTTAAGCAACGGTGTGGATGATCGACGCCGATCCCTTCTCACGCGAAATATCCGAGATGAAAAAAATAATAAGAAACGACCTATGCACGCGGTTTCGGATTTTTATAATGAGCCGTACATATAATCGAACACACGATCGCGGGACCAGTAAAACAGAACGATGATTTGATCGCTTGGTGCACAATGGTATGGAACGTATTCTTAGCAATAAAATTCGTCGAAAAGTACTTTACGATGTGCTATCAAATTTTCCAATCAAGTTGCGATAAAATGAGTTATTCCTGTACATGTCTGTATCTACATAAGTATTTTAAAGAAAATGTTGTACTTATATAAAATGAAGAAAATCTTTATCTTAAACAGGAAAAATTATCTGCATCATGTCTGTTATCAGGAAAAATTGAAAGCACTCCAATATTCATAATAAAATAGAAAAGAAAAAATAAGGAACTTTAATAAAGGCGATTGATTAATTATTGTAGCTTCTGTACTTTTCCAGTAAATCGAGAGCCCAAGATAAATTCATGACTTGTTGACTAAGAATGGAATCCATACCACTTTGCACGACCATATGTACTACACGAAGACATTTTATGAAGAGGACCGTGTCCCGGTGTATCGCGATACAACTTGTGTTCGATGTATAATCATATAAACACATGGTAATGTATTCGATGCTGTTTATTTTCCTTTAATTTTTCGCTCATTCACACAAATGATTCATGCGTTCACACGTTGACACGTAACTTCGTAAATGCATTCGCGATTACTCTCTTCCGTAATAGTTGTGTTCCATATAAAATCGTGCGTCTGTACACGCAGTCCTCTCATGTGTGTAAATATGTGAATATGCGTGTGTCCTGTGTGGGTATGCCAGGTGTGTACCGTGTACGAAATTCTGTATTCTCTCTGCTTTTGTATCTTTATGCGTGAGCGTGTGTACACATGTCTTAATTAACGGTGGCGAGTGTCCATTAAACGTCTTGTTCGATTTCGCGTTCTATTAGAGAGATTAGAGAGATAAAGAGAGAAAGGGGATTATAATACAGGACAACGACCGACTTCTAAGCTCGACGCAACGAACAGATCGCGACACGAAATCTTCGAAATTACCGTGATATTTGTTCCTAAACGATAAGTGATCTTGCCTTCAGCAAATTTCTATCAACTTTTTGGTTTTCTTGTTTTTTTTTATTTGCTTTTATTGTACAAGAGGGAGGTGTGTCACGGACGATGTTCACCGTTTCGTTTCTTAGTTTACATTCCGTTTATGTTTTACTTTTGACTCCAAAACGTTGTAACGGACGAACGATACGACGTTCTGGAGTATGAGTCGGGAAAATATGTGTGTTATAGACATGTCTGACGCCTCGAATTAAAAAAAAAAAAAGGAATAGGTAAATGAACAATGCATGGATCTCATTCTGTTTCTTTCCAAATAACGAAGGAACAACCTACTCGTTCTAGACTTATTCTAAGTTCGTGCAAGGATAATGTTTGATGTTCACTACTTATATGATACATTGATCCGCCTGGAATAGTAGTGTCCAGATCCAGTAATCAAAGATATACTATCCAGATTGTTTAGATATCGTTTTGCAAGCAGCATTGGACTTTTATGACGTGCCTTTAGCTGTTATTTGCGTATACGTTACATCCATATTAAAAAATTATAATAATAATAATAATAACAATAACAATATCAATGACAATAGCAGCTTACTAATGATACAACCTATATGGATAAGTAAATTAGTTGTATTATGACAGTACAGCGTTTTTAATCACAACGTTAATACACATCAGGAAAAGCAGTAGGATAATAAATCTAGAATTCCTGCGGAATCTTGAAAAATGCGACAATTAACTCGAACGAAGATAGTCATAGAGGAAGTTTGGACTGTTTGAAAAATATCCGTATACTTTGAAATGTTTTTGTAAGATCTGTTAACGTGACATGATAATTATCTATTAAAAAAATGGTCATATCTTCGCTGTTTTCATTTACTCTTACTATGTCATTCAAACTTTAGAAAATAGTTTAAAAACAGAACTATATGTGTATTAATAAACGAAAAGTTCCGATCAAAGATACAATTTTGTTGGGAAAAATACAAATCGAGCTTATTGTATATGCAGTCCTAAATTTTTTTACTTTATATGCTCTCAATTTTACAAACCATGTATTTTTCAAACAAAAATATTCCTTCTACAATCGTAACTTTCGTCTTTCCGATTAGCCAATACGTTTTAGACTCCTAATGACTAAAAACTCAGTCAAACGTTTTTAAAAAATTACGTATTGCACATTATCAGGTCATCCTTAAATTTCTCGAAGAAAAAAAAGAAAGAGGAACATAACTTGTTCTTTTACTAGAAAAAAAACGTAACCAAGGTAAGTGCATACATGTAAGGTAAAGTGCATACATGTAAGGTAGAATAAGTAATATTCTCTTTACACGATTGAAAGTACAACGAATCATCAATTTCTTTCTGTAAGAAAAATTATTATTCAAGGCTTGAAAGTCTCGGTATATGCGTAAAATTCTAGAACTTTGATGAATATCGAACCAATACATTTTATTTCGTACTATAGAAATTTGTTCATATCACAAGAATCGTAGACTGATAAAATTAACGATAAATACACGAATACGCTGACATAACGCTCGTCCATCATACACGAATTTAGTTTGATTACAACGAAATAAGGAAGAAGGGAAAAATCGTTTCCTAAGTCATAATTTGGCAATTGTACACATCAATTGGCGCAAAATAAAACTTCGCGAACGAAGAAAACCTATACAAAGGAAAGTATATGCTACACCAGGAGCGCAAATATTTACAGAAAACGAAATGGTCCTTAAGCACCGAACAGAAATAACTACAATATTCGCAGAGTATCGTAACAAATCTCGATCGCACACCGAACAGATTTTCGAAAGAAACTTGTAAACTTAACATCTAGGCAAATAATAATTGTGTTGACTTATGAAATGGTCACTCTGCAAATACTTAGTTCCAGACTATAATAAGACTGTACGTTTCAATGTACATATCGATATTTATATTCATATAATTATTAAAGAGTGAACATCAAATACCTCGCTCGTTATAACCGACATGCCTTTAACACAATGATGATTAATGAAGGAAAAATATGGTATGATAAAAAGGCAGAGTCGGAGGAAACATGACAGGATAGAATTTTAAAGTGAAGGGGGACCGAAAGCAGTCGAACACCTGAAAAAACTCACCAACAGGTGATATGTAGATGATCTGAATAATCCAGACGCCAGTCCTGTGTTGCATTGTTAAAGCTATAACTTCGTTTTTCTGTGAATAAAAACTAAAAACTGGCTTTCCATACGAAACTCATTTCTTACGTAACACGATGGTCAACAAAGATAGTCAATGGCTTGTATACGGATGTTTCATTTAGAGATATTTTCTAACGAATGACCAATAGTGCCTAACTTGATAATCCGTTTATTCTATAAATGAAACATCCAAATTTCTTATGCCAGTGCCGGTGATTTTTGTTCGTTATCAAAATGGTTACCCTAAAAGAAATGAAACCAAAAAGAAAGAGAAAAACGAATGTTCAATCCTCTACTCGAAAATTAAACAATATCGTATTCATGAAAATTGAGCTCGTTTCAGCAACTGAGAATTCTTAAGACATCCGTTTAGCACGATAATATAAATTAATATGTATTAGATAAGGATATATAAATATCTTTCTATAAATGACTAAATCGCTATATCATGTTACGATTACAACTTAAACAGACAGATTGTTTTGTGTAACTTATATCGAGACGAAAGTAGCAAAACTTTGCACAAAATATTTACAACTTAAACGTACTTTTTTGTATCCACTTATGCATTAAAGAAATGCGTTTTATACAAGAATACGTTTCATCGTCGTTAATATCGAAACATTAATATTTTTTCTCTCCTTTTTTCTTTTCATTTATCTGAAAAATACCCTAATACAAACTTATAACCAAAATACCGTACTGTATTCACACTCTAATATGACAATACGATACATTCTCCAGACCCGCTAGCCTGTCTCTTTCATCTTTACTCCTCTTCCCTCTTTTTACGTATTTTCTTTTTTCTTTTTTTAATAATTTCGTAGATAAAAATTATCATAAGCGATATATACAAAATGAAATATAAAAATAAAATTATGAACCTTCGAGATACGAAGTGATGGTTTTTAAATTCTATTACTTCTAGACTGTCGACCACGAATCTCCCAAGTCATTAGAGCGGTATCTGATTTAAAAAGGAAATGACAATGATGACATCACAGACACTGGCACAAACGTTGGTTTTGTAGCATGACTGCTTCCATTGACTGTTGATGTTGCTCATAAATATTAAAATCAGAGCGTCTATTGCACAGTCGTGCAGCAATCGACTCCAACGGGTAGCTCTCTTCAACGCATGACGCTGCTTTGTTTTTACGAAACGGGGGACTTACAGTGGGCAGTGGATGGTTGCATGAGAAGTGATTACAGCCTAGATGGCCCAGAGCATCTGCGGATCGATGTGAGGTAGTAATCCTGTAGTGGTCAAGTGCAAACATATCCTTCCTGTGCTACTGTAGATGCACCAGTAGGCACCTCCTGAAACATATCAAGTAAAAAGAATTAAAGTGCCGAGTAATAAATAATAAAATGCCGAGATGTCAGGGCATACTAAAGTCAGGAAAAGAAGCGGAACATTAAAAACAAGCAATATCACTACCACGTCTCTCCGCTTCTTACCGCCAATATTTGTTAAAAGATAATTTCTCCTCCAATGAATCCAAAATTGATTTACTATGCTCTATTTTTATATGTAGTTACCTAATTTTGGACTACGTTGATTATTGTTCATTATATGTACAATGTCTTACATCCTTAGTAGCTGTCAACGATTGCTTGTATTCATCCAAGCTAAATCCGGAATTGCTATCTTCTCCGCAAGACTGAACCACCAAAGACCCGTCCTCTCCCTAAAAATATTATTAGTTATTTTCATTATCTTCCTTTCAATATCCTATTGTTCGATTATTCATTACTGTTTGCATATCACATACCTGTGTCACTGGTTGCTCGGCATCATTAACTTTTCGCTTTTTTCCGCACGGGTCTGGATTCTGATCCGACAATCTCTTCCTGTTCGCTGCATCTTGATTACGTGGGGAAACACTGCCGCTGTTACCATTTCCAGCAATATTTCCATTTTTATGCACACTGACAGAAACCTGCGAAACAATAAATTGTCAATTGATACTTGTCCTAAAGGTACAAATATTGAAACAGAAGCAAAATAATGCATACTTTTCTTTCTCGTCTGAGCAAACTGGGAGATACGTAAGTATGTAGATCCTTCCTTTTAACATGCTTCGCTTCGATCCACATGCCGTCTTTTAACATACTCAATTGTTCCGCTTGTCTTTGAACTGTAATGTGACATTGTAATTGAGTATTAAAATTTAACCAACTCAAGTCCTTATACAAAAAGGCATTAAAATAATATATGGTACTTACTCGAGTCAACGAAGGATTTAATATCATATGTTAGATCAACGTTTAAATTTTCGCTTTTGGCGAATAATAGTCCAATAAACCACATAGAACAGTGACCCTCTGGCTCTGGTTCTAATGGTGGGAACGCTTCCGGATTTACATGTGCCAATGTAATGTGAGGATTCCTCTCCAGCGTACCTGTTTTTAAGAGTTAGGATATTGCCATTTTGGCACCCGCATTAGCATTGCGACATCAATAAAGATAGACGTTCAAAGTCAAAGTATCATGATTAGAATAGACACAGATTAAGACAGAAACTTATACAGCTCATTGATTCGAAACTATCACTTACGGCTGCGAAAGATGCATTCAATTATAATCTGAAAACCTATGCAGACGACTCTAAAAATTTACAGTATAATAAAAATAAGCTGTTTTAATCTACGTCATCTAACTGAAACAAACATAATATGATATGATAAATAACAACAGCACTCGGATGTCTCGTTAGTATCTTTTAAATACCTTTAGCGCGGACTATAATTTTACCAGATGTTATACAAATTATAGAGAATAGCAGATGTAATAATGAAACAGTATTTAAAATTTAACTGCGAACTTGTAAAAAATAAATTTCAACGTGTCACACTTTTTTCATTTCTATTTAATATCTTGTATGTGTAGTGTGATTAATTCATGTTTATCAACATCTTTTTATCATATTCATACAGTTCGATCGAATATATTTAGTACGTTCAATAGTTTACCTATCAAATGCCGTATTTTTGACTCGACAAGCCCGCACCATTCAAGCTGATCTTCCGGCGTCAAACTTCTAGCCAATAATACAATATAATGTTTATATTTGCCAAAGAAGTTTGGAGGTTCGAATAATTTATCCCACGTTGCTTTTCCCATGATAATTTCTTCTGTTGTCGATAAACCAGTTTCGAATGCATCTTGCATAATAGTTCTCGTTGATACCGATACATTAAACGTTGAATTTTGTTGGGGATATGCAGGCGTGATTATTGGCATCAAATGATACCTATCTGATATATTTACCTGTTGAAAGAAAAACACTGGTTTAGGAACCGTGACAAACGTGATATGAAAAATCAGTAGACAAACATATATACTTACTCTTGGATCCCAAACCGGGAAACCTAGATTAACAGTGTCAGGTTGCTTCAAAAGTACTGGTTGTGGCCATTTCCATTGAGAAAATACGAGGAAAAATTTCTCTATTAATGTAGCTGCGACCGCATTAGGATAAAGTTGACATGTTCTTGCAACTAACATTGCCCAAGACACACCTCCTAAATATCCTAATACATTACTATATATACCATGTCCTAAATAAAGAAACGAGAACAAATGAGAGAATATATTTTTTATACGTCAAAATGTGAAAGTCAAAAAGTAAAATTGTCTTACGTTTTGCCCACAGTTTAATGGCTCTAAGAGCCAACCTAAAATTCTCTATATTAGGTACTAGACGTAAAATTTCATCCGTTACTCTGCAACCATTAAGACTCCTCACACATTTCTGATCGAGATTTTTAAGAAGCATATCGTCTCTAAGATCCTAAAAAAAATTATTATGCACATGAAACAATTGTCATACGTATAAACAGGAAAAAGAATACGAGTTGTAGATAAATCATTCGTTACTATCGCCTGATTAACGAATTCTCGCAAAGTGGATTTAGTACGCCGAAATTGAGAAATATTAAGTCTACGTAAAACGTGTAGAAAGCAAACGATCAAACAATTACTTTATGAAACGTATATTGCAAATATACGTTGACTCAAAGCAGGAATTTGATGAGAGCAAATATTATTACTTCTACTAGACGAGGTAAAAATGCGTCATTATAAATTACTAACCATTGAATCCGGGATTTCTTTAAGTGCCAGTTTAGCAAATAACATATCGATTTCGATACCATCAAAATTCATCTTTATCACTGGAACAAAAGCTTCTTCCACTGCCTAAAAGATATTAAAAAACAATAAGTAAATAAATGCGAAAGTTTGAGTTCATTAAATGGATACACTATGAGACACCTGTAATGAGTTTATGTAAAGACTTTTATTATTTAATTAATTGATCATTCTAAATATATATTGCCCTACTTATAGCCCGAGTGCTATTTGAAAAAAATTCAAATTAAACAAGCAACTTATTGTTATATTTACTTGACGATAACTGAGATACATACCCTTAAATCTGTAACTTCTTCTTGCATTTTGAGTAATTCAAAAAAGGACGTAAAGTAATCCGACCTATAGATGTGACGCGGTACAACACATAGAGCATCGATATCAGCACCTTTGTGATGTACCCCTAACCTGTATGAACCGAAAGTGTATATTTTACCGCCCACTTGTTCAGCAACGTTGGGTGGCATATTTCTGGCGATACTTGTGTCCCGTATCCATTGTTTCACCAACGTATTTAATTTACTAGTAAAAGAACGACACATAGTTAGCAGTGCTCAATGTTAAGATCATAAATCTCAATGTTAATAAGAAAATACCTTAAAATTTCCATTCTGTGATTTAACTCTTCTTCAGATTCAAACACATTATACGGCTTCAACGCTTCTTTTAGTTCATTTGTTCTAGTAAGATCACTTGGCTTTGGTTCTGCTACACTGATAGCAGATGTCATGCCCAATGTACGTAGATTCTTTTCTTCTTTTGATGCAGCATTTGCATTCGAATTGTTGCCTTGTGAAGACCACATTTTGACATTCATTGAACGACGGTTGGACCACGACGATGAGACCTGAAACAATATAATCAATGATACCTAATTTCATTTATTTTGAATTTTAAAGGATATCAACAAATTCTTATACCTAAAAGTTGATATGTCCATTTAAGCTTACTTACATAAAGATTGAAACTTATTACATTATAAACACTATTAGAATAACAGAAATTTTATCTAATCAGAGAACTGATAAGAATTGCCAAGAAAAAAGAATACTAAATAAAATTATGTTAGATATAAACAAATAACTTTCATCATTGAAATTATATAAATAAGTGCATATTCTTAGCCACAGAAATCTCACGTTTATGTTTATATTTTATGAAGATTGATATATCTGTTATCGTGGATGATTACTACATTCAAAGTTCTAGACATTTCATACATTCACAGTAAATCTGTGCATCCCACAGAGTAGTAAAAAAAGAAAACATAAACATGCACGAGAACACAATTAAAATAGCAAGAGAATTTAAAGTGAAAACAAAGAAAGTATAGTACACAGAAGAAGGAATAAAAATGAAAATATTTTCATAGATTTAATTATATAAAAATAATTATTATTTTCACAAAATATGCGCACGTCTAATAAATCAACTTGACCGCGAGATAGTTTTCTCGATTGTACGGGAGCACGTGCATAGAAAGGACACAAAACCGTGGAACCATCGGGGGCTTATAGGTTTCTTACCGCTTAATATACTTTGTCAAAGACGTAGTAACATGATAAAGAAAGAGTAACTCGGTACGCGTTGTCAGGTTATAAAACACGCAAATGCTTCTACAAAAGATGCATCACGTCCATCCGATGCCGCGGACGATTCCTGAAAAGGAAATTGTATTCCTAGCGCGGGTGGCACGTTCTACGAGGCTCTGCTTAATCGCAAAGCAGCGTGGAGCAACAAGTAAACAATTTATGAGGTAGCAAAAGAGAGACTCCGGAGAAACGTAGGTCCATAAGTCATAGATCGTTCTAGCGTTTGCCGAATTATCCTATATATCATAGACGATAATTAATTATCGATTGTAACACACTGTCTTGCACAAGATACCATGTATCGCGATATACCGCGTAAATAAATAGTTAAACGTTATTACTTGAAAATGATGGACAACGTATACCCGCACTAAACATGCACTAAACCACCTACAGTATAAACATGGCGTCCCCTGACGCATGCCCCGACCCGATGGCCCTCGCTCATAGAAGCAGAGGGAAAATGAGAATGTCCACGGCCCAAGTTTTGAAGTGCGCAATTCGATGGTGCTGCTAAAGCTAAATTTTGGCGCATGTATTACAACTTTTAGAAGAGAACGAAAGAATCATTTCAACATTCAACGCTAGCCAATACGTAATAAAGTTCAGCCAATATTATGAGATGTTTGCAGGCGTATTATTAGTAATTCTCAATATTAATTAGGAAAATGCCCATATAAGGAAGTTCCGAATGTGAGGAGAAACCGGGTTACGGACAAAGACTGGGTTTAATTCTTTTCGAATTAAGGCAAAAATAAATTTATAAGTACCACTTAAAAACGTAGCGCCCGTTCCCTGTATTCTTTTTTTTTACTTAATTAAAGAAATTAGTTTTACTTTATATTCTATTTGCATCAGATCGCCTCGTTCTTCTTCGCCCNGTAACACTTCGTGTGCTATTTACAAGCAGAGAGAAACTGCGACAGGAACATTGCTTGTATTGTTCCCGAAAAGTATCGTCGTCAAGAAATACTGAGGATTAGGATGCACGAGTCATAAAATTGCCTTTCTGGCACTTAAGAAACTACCTGAACGTAAATAGCAAGAGGTCGGACACTTACTTTTGTTTTTCGATCTGCCGATTCTCGACAAAATATCAGTGGAATCCCTGGACGTCGAAATAAAAATTTAAACATATATCACAATTATTAATAACCGTATTTAAATACAAACATCTCATAACACTGGCTGGTATTCAGTTACGTATTTGCTAGCGTTGGAATGGTTGTTTCATTCTCTTATAATTTACTATTAACATTTAACATATTAACATTATAAGACAACGAGAAAACATCGCTCCTAAGTTGATTATCAAATGTTGCGCGCGACGTACACGTCTCACTATGCCGCGAATTTACGAAATCATTTACATATTTTTTAGAAACGTTTAAACTTTACAGTAAAAGAATTTCTGTATTAATTATTAAGAACATACAGTTCTAAATATTTCTGTTCTTACCTTATGAATTGTCATCTTCAAATCACAAATATAATAAGTAGATACAACTGAATAGAAACGTAACACTTCACCATTGAAAGACACTAATTATACACTCCAGTAGCTCTAAGAAGAGTGACTCAAACATGTACTGCCAGAAAGGACTAGGGCTAGACTGCAAGGACTTCTCTACCCGTGCTGTCCTAAACGTCCTAAACAGGAATACCAGAATGTAGGATTTCTCTTCTCTCCAGGGTTCGTATTTTCGTATAATTGTTTCCTCGGCCGGAAAGTGGGGACGACGCGGCCATGGTGGGGACTGGTACTTGATTTGACGGTGGTATGCTAGGCATGGTCAGCGAAGGCGCATGAGGAGAATAGTAGTGGGGATCGAAATACGGGCGAAAAAGAGGGGAAGCGAGCCGTGCGGGAAAAATTATACGATCCCCTGTTATGCAGTGCCATCACCAAAATATTTCGTCCTATATAGCACTATATAGTGACTTCTGATTTTGATTCTAACAGTGACAATCTAACCCACGGTCTCAAAGATTATAAAATCGTGATCTAACGTAAACGCTAATCCTAACAGTTATAATTAACCACGTAATTAACCGATGTCCATTACAGTTTTCTTTTATAAAAATGGATTTGATGTCGGCATTGCCAACTTGACAAAAATTACGAATGAAGGATAGGCTGATCCTTATTCCTCCTGCACTCCTGCATTGCTCTGTGTTGCTCAGGTTGCTCTGTACTCTGTATGTAAAAAATGATCTGCAGCCAATCAAGATCGAGAATGGCTCAAATAACCTATTGATAATTGATGGCCTAATCTTACCTTGTTGCTGAGTCTTTAAAGGTAAATGCGTGTTACTAATACGCACTGTG
>NW_017132018.1:0-491 GCF_001652005.2 Ceratina calcarata | reverse complement strand
GAGAGAGAGAGAGAGAGAGAGAGAGAGAGAGAGAGAGAGAAATCGAGTGAGTCTGCCTGCGGTGACTCGAAAATTGTGTCCCTTTGACTCGGTTGGTAGGGGATTTAGCAGCGTTAGGAGTTGGTCCCGTTCACGCGGCTGCCTGCCGTAATAACGTGGTTTACATTTTAATCCCCGGCAACTACGCTAAACTGACACTAAAACTTAATAATTGAAACGACGTCGACTCTGGTCGCGTCGCCTGCGCGGGATTGCGTGTCCTTACCCGCGGAACGCGTGTTACACCGAGCGACAATTTCGTCGGGACTCAATTTCATATCCGACCCGCTGGCTCTAAATTCGGTCTGATTAAACGGTCTCAACTCCCGTTCGGTTTTTTCCCCCCATTCGGAAAGGAAGTTGCGTAATAAACGATAACTCGATTACGAAATAGCAACGATTTGTTTTCGCGCGCACGGTTCGTTAACTTTGCTGCCACTTATTTCTGCGCC
>NW_017132017.1:0-491 GCF_001652005.2 Ceratina calcarata | reverse complement strand
TTATTATTCTAATTATTATTATTATTATTAATATTATTCTCTATCGTATCGCATTATCATTGTTCCGATGATTTCTCGATCATCTTCGGATTCTTTTTTTTTTCTATTCTTTTTTCATTTGAAGAAATTTCTACGTTTTCCATTCGAATCGTGTGACTAAAAAGAAACTCATTCGTTTTGTCTCCCTCTTTTTTCTCCGTGACATAATCAGAGATACTTACTTTCGCGTATCGCCACCACGCTTGTACATCGCGTAAACGTGTAAATGTAAATGTATTTTCGCGTGCGGTCGCAGCTTGCATGCATCTCCCGGAATACATGTGCGTGTATAATTGTGTCGCGTGTGTCTTCGATAATAATATGTAACGTGTATATATAATATATATGTAAATGTACATGTCGTATGTGTGTGTACCGTTTGCCCGCGCGAGCAGCAGTCCTGTGAGGTGGAAGAGAGAGAGACAGATAGTTATGGCGAGAGCGAGAGAGCG
>NW_017132016.1:0-491 GCF_001652005.2 Ceratina calcarata | reverse complement strand
AGTGAGGATCGAGAATATTCGAATTGCGCATATAATTGAGCGTTAAAGAAAATAAGACTATTTAGTCGAATACTCAGTTTGCTTACAAATACAAATACGACTCTAGTCCCAACCTTATCGGCGAGTTCAGTTCCTCCCAGCGCGGAAATTTGCAAATTACTTCATCGGAATTGGCAGCTACGATGAATTTTCATCAGTAATCTCACAAAGCAAATTTTCATATAACTTGTTTGTTATGTTTTCCCTTTGGATTTTATAAACGCGTACAATTTGATTAAAATTTCAAACAAAGGAGCATTAAACGGCGTAAATATCGGATCTCTTCTACGTGGCTCAAATGCCGTTGCACTTCATTTAATTCAATTTTAGATCGTGTCTTTATTACATTTCATATATGTATTTATATGTAATTTGTTTAATGAAGATTTTAAACTGAGGGGCTCATCGACGAGTGTTTATTCTTAATTAAATTCGATCGCTCCTTCCTGATT
>NW_017132015.1:0-491 GCF_001652005.2 Ceratina calcarata | reverse complement strand
GGATCGTTCCTTTCAACCGATCGGCCAGGAGAGGAATGACCAGGGAGAGAAGAAATACCTTGGCTCACGAACCACCACCATCACCTCCACCACCGCCGCAGCGAGTTAAATGGAATTTACGAAGTTCGTAATGGGCAAAATAAATTTTTAACTGGCCCGATCGACCGGTCGCGTTAATTGACTAACTACTCTTTAACCTGGCACTTTTCCTTCCACTTATTTCTTCTCTCAAGACGTGCTTTCACTCTCGAGTGCACACTCGACGAAAAACTTCCGCCCCTTGTCCCTTCATTTTACAATGAAAGTATTATTTCAAATTACAGAAATATCCTTATTAATCCCGTTTCTATTCGCGTAGTGGATATGTAACGCAATTTTGTGAAAGAAAAAACGATTGTTGAAGCGCACATTTGGACATTTGGGGTGAAAGTCTTTTCTTAATTTAAAATGTTTTTATGAATATTCGGTACCAATAAAAGACCTACCCAGTG
>NW_017132014.1:0-491 GCF_001652005.2 Ceratina calcarata | reverse complement strand
ATTTAACATACAGTGCTGCAGATAGTTTGAATACAATAATCTCTAGATTATGGCAGTCAGTTGGGATCAGAAGACAGTGAGTAGAAATTGTGAACAGGAATTGGGACATTTATATTATAATCTGATTTAACACTGGATTTTCGACTTTCTCTCCTAAACTCTTTTGATCCTAAATGGGGTGCAAGTAATAGCAATATTTTATTATCTAATCCGAAACAATAAATTACGCTACTTCTGGAGGGAAGTTATACAAACTTAACAAAGTAGGATGGATCCTATATCAATTCCACAACAGGACAATTATTACACGTTATTTACTAATAAAATCGAAAACTTCTGGGACTTAATAATACTTCCAATTCGAAACTTCTAACTAGTAAAGCGATGTAAATTGGGCGGTAAATTTGAACTATCGAATCTTAGCTAATGATACTGATACATAATGATTAGTATGGCAAGTTGGATAAATGAAATAATGATTACAATTTGAT
>NW_017132013.1:0-491 GCF_001652005.2 Ceratina calcarata | reverse complement strand
TACATTACATTATTCTTCTATAAAAATTTACATTTTGGTTTTTCAATTAAAATTAATGAATATCTTATTATGCACATAAAGTCTACTTCCTATTATAAATTCAATGTGAACAATTACATGTAATATAATAGTAATAAAGGTTCTGGAATATGCTACGGTGGACCACTTTCCCGAGTTGACCGCAAGGTGCAGCACTAGTATGGAGGATGCAAAAACCCCGAACTAAGCGCTCCATAGAGATATTACAGATAGAGCACAGATGCCATAGGCTCGCCTGTAAGTGGAATTGACGCGCTGTTAGAAAGAAATTTACTACCTCTCTTTGTTTAACAGCAGTAGAGCGCATGCTCTGCATGCATACAACGTACGTATTCGAACCCATATACACCTACGTGAGTACTGCGCATGCGTCGGTAGAGAGAAAGAGGTAGTAATCCTCATGGACTTAAAGGACGGTGCCTAAAGTGGGATTATGGGCGAGGGGAGGGCTC
>NW_017132012.1:0-492 GCF_001652005.2 Ceratina calcarata | reverse complement strand
ATTAAACTTTAATCCTTAAATAAAAAGTTAGTTATAATTAGAGTTTATTTATCAATTAATAAACACTAATTATTAATTATAATTTACTCACTAATAGTCAATGTAGTAATTAAAAAATCTACAACTCTCTTAGAAATACATACAGTAAAGAGCAAAATTGAATACATGCTATTTAAAATTGAATAACCTTTTAAAAATTCGACCGAACAGCCTGAATTCTTTTGAGTAATCAGGTGAATTAGTTTTCTAAATGATGTGTACAGGAGGTTGGCAGAAAATTGAAATTGATGGAAATCGTAAGGAAACATGTGAAGCTCGCGTTTTTTCAACTTTTTTATACCGGGTTATGATGATAATTTAAACAACACATTATTTTGGCTACTTGTATGAAATTAGTATATACTGAAAATTTTATTTAAATCCGTCGACACCGAAAAAAATAACAGATATCGAAATATATAGATTTTTGCGGTTTTGATAACTTTACTTATT
>NW_017132011.1:0-492 GCF_001652005.2 Ceratina calcarata | reverse complement strand
ATCGACCCTATACGACTTTGTTGGCCTTGAATGCATTCCCGTGTTTTGTATTTTCCTGCTCGCGTGTGTTCTCTTGTAGTTGGTATCTCGTGGTTTATGTATGTTTGTCGGTGTAGTCGTTTGTCCGTTCTGATTATTTGTTCGTCTATTGTCTGGTAGTATCGATTAATTATTTGTTTTGATCCATGCTGCTTACAGTCTCTTCGTAATCCCGGTTGCGGTAGCCTCGTCGGGCCTTTGGTGGACGTCCGGGCAACGATCGTCCCGGTTGGCTATCCCGCCCGTCATTTGGACAGCGATGAGTGCGGAGAGATTGGATCCAGAATCCGGCACGTCAACGCCCGTCTCATCGCCAGGATGCCCATGATCGAGCATCGTTACGGTTGTCGGAGCACCCGAACAAGCCAGGACCGTCCGCTGATCTTTCAACAAAGACGCGGGGGTCTGATCGTCGAGGGGACGAGTCCGGTCCTGTTATCGTGGCTGCGTCAG
>NW_017132010.1:0-492 GCF_001652005.2 Ceratina calcarata | reverse complement strand
CGATGGATTACATGTGAACGTGATGAAAAGTTCTGAACGTCCGTATTTGCGAACATATGTTAGAGCATCCTGAGCATATTCTTGCATGTGTCTTGGACTTCCATTATATGAAGCCGGAGGTATAACCATTTTTCCAATGTTAGCGACTCTTCCATCATTCGCAACTGCATCTCGGAAATGAATGTAATCTTCTACTCGAAGCTTTGATTGATTGTAACGAATGTAATTCAGTCGTTCACTTTCAACTTTAGCGTACATATCAACGATGGATTGTTGGAAAAGTTGACGACACTTCAGGATGTAGTTAGATTGTTCGGGTCGAATCATGATACGATATGCATAAAAATCCATATAACTGACTCTTTTCCTTGTCACAACACCTGTGATTGGATTAGTTTGGTAAAGTTCGAAATTATATCCGTTCTCTCCTCTCGGGAACAGTATTGGATATTGAATTGCATCGTACAATCGGTATGTTTCAGCAACACGTTG
>NW_017132009.1:0-493 GCF_001652005.2 Ceratina calcarata | reverse complement strand
GGGAGGGCACGTGGAGCCCTACCTTTGATTTCAAACGGCCCCTTTCGGCCACCAATTAATAAAGCTGGGAACAATTCTTGAACCCTCATCCCTTCCCAAACTTCTAAAATTCCATTCATCGCGGAGTGTAACGTGAAAAGACGAAGTGCGCGAAGTGTCAAGTGATCGCGGACTTTAATTAACGAGTGTGACGTGAAAAGTCGAAGTGCGCGAAGTAGAAAGTGATCGCGGACTTTAATTGACGAGTGTGACGTGAAAAGTCGAAGTGCGCGAAGTGTAAAGTGTGCAACGTAAAAGTTTCTTGACCTGTGCTTTAAATCAGCTGTGATCGACCATNGGACTTTAATTAACGAGTGTGACGTGAAAAGTCGAAGTGCGCGAAGTGTAAAGTGTGCAACGTAAAAGTTTCTTGACCTGTGCTTTAAATCAGCTGTGATCGACCATCTGTTCTACCTGCGAGCGGCAAGAATCGGTACGCTGACCCACTGACCGT
>NW_017132008.1:9132-9438 GCF_001652005.2 Ceratina calcarata | reverse complement strand
ATATATATATATATATGTCGAAAGGGAATCATTCGCTCGAGTGATAGCCGCGGTAGCTTGGACGGACGAGCAAATTCGCTGAAATAAATATGGACCGTTCATTTTGAAAGTCGTGCAAGTCCATTTTCCCATATATGTTAAATATGTCAAGTCGAGAGATGTTTCTACTAATTTAACAATATGTAACTTGATTATATAAAAATACAAATTTTACTCGCATAACCGCAGGACAGGAAGTACACAGGGTAATGAAATTTGTTCGCGTACTTTACGCTTCCCTACATCAAATGCATGGAGGCGCATAGC
>NW_017132008.1:6497-7295 GCF_001652005.2 Ceratina calcarata | reverse complement strand
TTATTATAAATTCTCACATGCTCGTGAGACGGTACTCGAAATAAGAGAATTTTTTCTGATCTTTTCGTTGCGTAGTTTGTTCGCGAAAAATAAAAAATGCCAAAAATGCGTAAAGAAATGCTGATTTCATATAGAAGTTGTCACAATTCGACATCATTTATATTTTTATGGTAGACTTGGCTCAACCCAACTATTATACCCTATTTTTTTCCAGATGTTCCGGTCGAATGCGCCGTAGTTAAAAAAGTCGAAAACCGATTTTTTTTCGCCTGATAATGTTCCTTATGATTCAAATTTTTACATTTCCTTCCCTCAGTACTCGTATTTCTTTTTGCTAAACACTTTTGTACACAACAATATTAAGGATCAATTGAAAAAATACAGGGTAATGAAATTAGAAGCAAGATAGGTTTCTTTTATATATGTATATATACGTTTACTTAATTAAATTCAACTAATACATTAACAATTTATTCAATACTTTTTTATAATAAATATCGGCCTGTACTCACTGGTACCCGCCACGGCCGCCCTGGTATCCGCCTTGGTAGCCTCCTCGGCCGCCGTAATATCCGCCGCGGTGTCCTCCACGGCCGTTCCGGTGTTCGCCGCGACTATACAAAAGCCGTTTCAATAATTTTTTTTTCTGAAACAGTAATAAAATTATATATAAATAAATGAACGGCAGAGGTAGCATCATTTGAATTGAAATCATCACTTGAATAATGAACTAAATTTTCATAGTCACTTTAATGTACAATAATACATTCAACTCAGACATGTTGTAAGACATATGGT
>NW_017132008.1:0-5446 GCF_001652005.2 Ceratina calcarata | reverse complement strand
AGTTCTTTCAAATACAGGAGACACGGTAATTTCATTACCAATTTCTGTTATCGAGTTATCATTTGTTGTGTCACAATTTTCGTCGTTTTCCATTTCTATGTCCATTTCTGATAGCACGCTTGAACAATTCGCCCTGCTCTCTTCTGCACTAGCAGCCTGGTCCTCTGAATTATGCGTATCTGTATAAAATAAAAATTTCATCACATGTAAATAGAAAGTACACTTTTATTTATTATAATTCTTTTAGTAGAAATATGACACCATACCCTCGGTTGTTTCCAATATAGACGGTACTGCATTTTCTTTCAATCGTAAATAGCCCGTCCGTGCAGTGTAGAAACAATCTTTTGAAAAGTATTTCGTGCAAATTATGCTTTTCTTATGCGGAATATAATTTCCCAATTTTAAAGCAGTGATCCACTTTTCAAGAAGATCGGGATTGTTTAATGGAAATCTAGAATTAAGTAAGACAAGCAACATTAAGCAAGTATTATAATATACATTACAATAATTGCAAGACACTTATTTTGTAACAAAAAAAGATAAGTTTGCACTTGACGTATAAATCAATTTAAATAGACCATACTTTCGAAATGAAACATTCTTATCATCATCTTGGATAGCATTACAATATGCACATGTTCGGTATTCCCGAAACAAGGTAGGAATACTACCAACACGCAGAAATGTCCTTGTGCCTTTCTTTTCGAAACATTCTTTTGTAAAATGCTCCGGCCGTTCCGGTGTTCGCCGCGACTATACAAAAGCCGTTTCAATAATTTTTTTTTCTGAAACAGTAATAAAATTATATATAAATAAATGAACGGCAGAGGTAGCATCATTTGAATTGAAATCATCACTTGAATAATGAACTAAATTTTCATAGTCACTTTAATGTACAATAATACATTCAACTCAGACATGTTGTAAGACATATGGTTGAGGCACGTGTATCATAAGAATATAAATGACATGTCTCGGAAACTTTAATATGAAACTGTTACTTGGACTTGTTGAACAAGCGAGAAACATGAATGATCTTGCGCTTACATGAATAATTAATCGCGACAGTGAAGAAAATTATCTGTACTCGAGCGCCCCACTGCAACTCTTTCCAATCAAAGTATAAATTTGTTTAAAGATAGAGGCTTTACAAGGTTTAAGAGCATTGCTCGGCCTTGCGAATAATTAATAATTTCTAGTAGCGAGAATTCAATACAAACAAAATTCCGATGAAATCAGATCGGCACGGCTATAAGAAACGGTATAACGTTTCTTATACACGGTGTGCCGTACAGGTAAACATCACGACGAAATCGACGGTCTCCGCGTAACGAGAATTCGAATACGAATTCTCGATAGATATATGTTGGATTCTCGGAAATCATAAAAGGGCTTCCGAGCTGGAGCTCCGGCGAGTCGGCAACTCACAATCTCACAGTGCCGATCGAACGTATTTCGTACGATTTTCCTGACACTATTGAAATATTGTTAATCGACTGGCCTAGACCAACGAAGATTTCGGAGACGATTAGGTCTTCCGATTTCATACTGGCGCTAGATTGATTTCACCTTCATAAAGCGATACGAATTCTAACGATTTTATAGATTCGTAAAGGCCGCACTGATTACAGTGCTGAGAACAGGATACGTGATAGTGGTATCCAGGCCACGGGTATCGCTCCGGGTCAATAGTCAATTGTTGGCTGACCACCGGCTAGAAAACGGCGCCATCGCATAGGGCCGAAAAGGTACCGCGACAATAAGTCGTCAAGGTTTCTCTGCGGGAAAGGTGCACAGCGATTGGGTTAGTGCAGCTTTGCAGGGTATTGCGCTTATGCATGCCAGTAGGAGTTTCGGCCTTACAACCCGAGCTCCCGCGCACAGCCGATAAAGCTGTGCGTGCCCCTGCAAACGGCGTCCCTGGCCCTGTTTTCGGCACACCGAAATCAGTGCCAATTTTAAAGGTCATCTCAACTCGTATAATTTCGTACGGGAAGAAATAATTTAAACAATAGAGAAATATCCTATTGCCTGAAGAAAGAGGAAATCGGAAGAGAGAATATTCTCTTCCGAATATACAGTCCACTGAGCATAATCAGTTATTAAATTCTGTCGAGTACAAACAGAATAATAACTTTAACCGTTTCGGTTATTTGTTGTGTTACAGAGATCGACGTTAGAGAGACGGCGATAACGGCCCTGGCCTCGAAGGCAAACAGACAAATTAATCCTTATATTATACTTAGATTATATTTGTATTTCTATTTGAGGGATAGGCCCGTTGGCCGGTCCAATAAATTGCCAGTTTAAATGAAAATTTATTTTGTAAATTTATTTAATCAATTGCGTAAACCCGTTTCCCGCTCCTATCCGGACCCGGTTAGGTATTCACCTAACACACTGCTTAATTGTACTGAAATAATAAATGGAATTATGTCTCTTGGCGAATTAAAGTAAAAAATATTTTTCACATACATTGTCGTTCACACTTTTGTTCGAAAAATAAGAGCTATCCACTGGGAACTAGTAAAAGTGCGCACGAGCATTGACTTTGCAATGTGCTCGCAAAATATAATATACATTAAATAATACAAATACGTTTTCCATAGTAATACATTTGTATTTCATTTATAACCATTCCAGCCACTGCGAACATCGTTCCGATTGAAACACATTAATGTTTCGCATTGTACTCAATGCACACACACTTCGGAAGAGGATAATTAATGAAATAATTGTTCCTAATTAAGTAAACATACGTAGGGAATTGTCATACAATTATTGCTATCGATTTTAATAGAAACGAGAATTTACAATCCTCGTTTGGTATGTTGACGCATCGCGGATGCGCGTTATCGCAAATTCGTGTACGCAATTGTTTAAAGTGAACTCATTATTCTTTGATGTACTCGGCTAATTATTTACAATACAAGTGGAATGAAAATAAAATTAATACGCAAAAAAATGTTCGTTTCTTTTACAGCTCATTGTCTGTGGGGCCTGCGTCTAGCTTTTCTTTAAAAAACAAGAAAGTAGTAATGTTGCTAATTTCATATCTGTCTGACTTCATTTTATTTGTACTGCAAAACGTATGAATCGAAGTATACGCATGAGTGGCATGCGTCTTCGTATGTATTTGGATATTCCTTCTTGGCATAATTGACTTTTCTGCTAATGGCCACGAATGCGATGTTACGGATTCCCGTAACATCGCATAATGAAACGAATTTAAAGCTAATTACATAATCCAATAGCGTAGCGGTCAACTTGTGAGAGTCACGATCTAAGGATTAAGAACCGGGTGCACACGAAAACAAGAGCATAATTATAATAATACATTGTGTACCTAGGGCGCAAAATAGGGCATTCTAGCACTGGCACGAGTGTGATTTTGTCCTTCGCGCCCGCGGTGCACATACTATTTTTTGACACATCGGGCGAGAAATTCGGTTTCTCGTGCAATTGTTTCTAGGGCGGGAATGTGCTATTTTGCGCCCGCTAAACATGCACGAGAAACCGAATTTCGCTCCCGGAGGATCAAAATTGTTTTTGCGATCTCTATTATTATTATGACGAACTATATAATTGACAAGACATAGGTTTATCCATCATTGTACAAGACGCTGATAAAACTAGCCGATGAATACGAACTTCATGTATTTGTTTAAAAACAATGGTTCTTAAAAAACGATACGTGATACTGTGACGTACTGTCACAAATGCGTGTACGTCTCAAAGTAGTACCGCTGCCACCACCTTTTTTATTAAAAGAAGGAAAATACTTCGTACAGGCTGACGAATATAAATGAGATTGAATCCTAAATTATTTCCCTTTTATTTTACTATAGTAGTGTATGCGTTAGATTTGATACCGGTCCTAAGCAGAAACCTTCGTTGGAATTTCCTTTATTTCTATTTCCTTGGTCGTCGCTCGATGAATGTTATAATATATTATTTGTAAGAAAATTATCGAAACGAAACTCACCCGTCACGTGACAAGGCAAGAGATTATCGTACACAATATATAATAAGAAATGTAAACAAAACCTCAGCAAGGATAATCGTCGGTCGCTGGAGAACCATATACGAACATGCACGAATGTTCTCGAACCGGAAAGTGACGCAATCGCGACGCCTCTGTGGCCACGCGGTTCTACTATCGCTTAAATCGTAAAATAAAATAAATTTTTCGTGTTAACAATAGCCTACTTACTTGCTTAATACTTGAGAATGATTAATAAAGTTGAAAACTAAATGAAACAGTTTGTACAGTCTGAACGCTTTTGCAAAATAAAATAATTCTCTTTGGTATAATAATAATGCCTTAAATAAGATAAGTGAAATGAATTAATAATTAAGACTATGTAATAATGAATATCGTTAGGACAGTTTACCGTCGACACACAGTCGAGGGTGGATTAACTCTATATCCATGAATTATCCGCACTAGCGCTTAATTGCACGGATCTCTAGTTTTCCACCGTAATGCACGCGAGACTCGAGGTTTTTCGGAATTTAATTATTTTTGTAGAACGACTCTATCTATCTATCAACGTCACGCGCGGCTACTCCTCCAGCACACCTGACGATTACGTATCACTAGATCTCACAAATATCGTGCACGTCCGTCTCGCAGTCCGGTTCGGAAGGAAGAGACCCCGTAACATCGCGAAATTAACGGTTCCAGTTCACTGGAGGGGAGATAGCCCGCCGCTGTTACACGGTGCGGTTAATCGCTCTCCAAAATTAGACTAGGAACTTTTAACTTTTTAAACCAATCGGAATTCCTAACGATATACATATATATACACATAAAAAGAAAATTAAACACGTCACACGTGACAATACAGCAATTGTGTTTCCACATTAATTTCCTACTATCATTGCAAAATTTTTTGTGTCGGTCAGTGCAATCGTGGATACACAGTTTCCATTGACGATATAATTCATTACTAGTGATGGGCACCATCGACTAAAAACTATCGATTTAGTCGATAGTAGTCAACGATACTTTTAATTGGCTAAATCTCTGATACTATTGTGACGTTGGGTACCAACTGACGTTTGCGTAGTACTATAATATAGAGCAATAATGTAATCAATAGTTGGTAGGCCCTAGGAAGTTAAGAGGGAGTACGCACCTCCCAACTGACGCCTATATAAATCAAGACGCGCTAAGCGTAGTTGAGGAAGGATTTCCGAAATCCTCTCTCGTCGTTAGGGAGGCGTTTGCGTTCCGATTCGCGTAGCGTTTCTAAGCGTTTCTACTTCCTTCCATTTCCTCTCTTCGCGCCGCGGATCCAAGAAAAGCGGCCCAGTCAACTGATTCCAACCTAATGGAATACCTCGAAAGACGGTTTTCGGAATTAGATTCCCGTTTATCCTCACTGGAGCGCTCGAGCTACACTCGCCGTGCATCTCGCGGTCAGTCCCAAGAAAGAGC
>NW_017132007.1:0-492 GCF_001652005.2 Ceratina calcarata | reverse complement strand
ATCTAAATCCTTGAATAGGATCTTGTAAAGATACTCTCGGTTTCACTCATGATAATCATATTTCGTACAAAATTCTGATCCTCGTTAAAGTATGGCAAAAACAGAAGTTAAGGCAATTCCTGTATGTATATGTATAACTTGTATATAATAAGTTATGTTGGACATTTGAATCGAAGGCTGCTTAGCAGCGACGTCGTACCAAATATGATGTAAAAACATAAGGTGTGTTCTTGCGCATCCATTTGCTTCCACTCGTTGGCCATTTTGGATTTCTAACCAATCACGTTTCATATCAAAATAGAGCGAATTTTAAAATCGTAAACATGTCAAAAATTAAGTTCTCTTGTATGCTATATAGTATACGTGTTCGGACTAAACAATAAGTCATCGTACTTCCAATATGGCCGACGAATGAAAGGCGCAAACATCGATGCATTTGAACCATAGAGTTAGTATAGATAGAGTAGGCAAGCCCGGTAGGTAGGCGTCCGG
>NW_017132006.1:0-492 GCF_001652005.2 Ceratina calcarata | reverse complement strand
AAAAATATTTATAAATGACGTTGCCTCTAGGGTTTGCCATAAAATTGTTCCAGACTCTATGTTTGGCGTTAAAGTCGCCGCCAACCAAATAGGGATACCCCTGCCCGCAGATAACATCCATCACGTGATGGTCGAAAGCAGCCTGACTCGGTGGGACGTAGACCACGCCGAGATACAGCCTCGGAACCGCGAGCCTCACGAAGAGGAGGTCGAGCCCAGACACTGGAGTACACGCAACGTTGTCGTAGACAACGTCCTTGTGTAGTAACATGGCGACACCGTCGCGGTAGTAACCGCCGCCCCTACCGCCAGCGCGGTCGCGCCGCACCAGTACAAAATCCGGAATACCGGCTACGTCGCTTGGAGAAAGCCAAGTTTCGGTCAGTAAAATGATGTCCGGCTGTGCCTTTGCTACAAGAAGCAAGAGTTCGTTACGATTTCTCTTAAAGGAACGAATGTTCCATAGAATGATCTTTGGAAAAACCGGAGAAG
>NW_017132005.1:0-492 GCF_001652005.2 Ceratina calcarata | reverse complement strand
TTCAGCGGCTTGTGCGGCTTACTAACGAAGAAATGGCGGGCGGAACTGAAATTTAAAAATCTATGCTGTTGTATTGTATACTTAGATTTTTATTATTTTGGAAACTTTTCTAGAAATAAAGACAACAACACTGAAATGTATAACAACTGTATATTTATGTTCAAAATAAAATACAAAAAAATTTATACATCACTACGTTTTCTTCTGTTATTAACCTCGATGGCTTGTACAATTAACTTATTACTACTTTTTTTTTATAACTACACTTAGAGGTAATAATATTTTTTAAAAACTTACAGTACCTAGTAACTACGTATTTAATAATATAATCTAAAATATAATTAGTAATTTCATCTTTATGTGAACATACGAAACTGAAAACGATATGTTTTTTTAAATGAAATAAAATGCACTGTCTCACATTACGTTCTATATTAAATTTAAAAATTAAATTTCTACTTAAATTATACGCCCTACATATACAATGTACAA
>NW_017132004.1:0-492 GCF_001652005.2 Ceratina calcarata | reverse complement strand
AAATATAGTTCATAATTTTTTAAGAATGCAACGAATGTTTATATGCTCGTATTTCATTTCTTCAATTACATTTATGAACATATGATTTTCCATGAAGTCTAGTCCGTCTTGTAAGTTCAAAGTAAACAATTAGATGTATTACAATAAGTAATGACATTTAAATATAAGACCCACAAACTGGGAAAAGAAAAATGTATTTCATCGAACTTGTCCATCCAGTTGAAGCTATCGCACGCATACGAACGACTTTTCTTCGATATATATCTACTCGTATATCTCATCTGTAATACTGCCTATATTGTATCTATGCTGCGGTGGACCTGGAGGATCTTATCTCTGCTATGGTGGAACCGAACAAGGTAGATCTCTTCTACAAAGGTTCTGGAATATGTTACGGTGGACCCCTTTCCCGAGTTGGCCGCAAGGTGCAGCACTTCCGTTGCGGCTTCATTTGAGAACAAAGAACTGATCAACTGAGCACTCTCAGTTTCT
>NW_017132003.1:0-492 GCF_001652005.2 Ceratina calcarata | reverse complement strand
AACCCGAACAGAAAACCACAGGCTACAATAGAATATGTGAATTAATAACAAAATATCATAAACAAGTGAATGAAACGTCAATTGAGAATATTTCTAATAGCGCTACTACTAGAACACCTAGCGATAGTATGTATCCGATTTAACTGTATAGAATAAATGTACTACTTCTACTACTTATTAATGTCACCCGTTTTATAAGTAGAGTATATGCAATCTATTGTTTAGGTTCAACAAAATCTACATTACATAACTTTTTTAAAACTGTGTTGAGAAGTTCCGATCGTGAGATTGAGACGTTCGACGATAAAAAGGAGAAGGAAGTTGAAGTATGTTGCTTAGCAGAACATGTAGTATCTCAGACACAGACATAATATTATGGTGAAAAGCTAATATTATTAGATTCCCTCTATTAGCAGCAGTTTTTAGGTATTTATTAACAATCCCTGCCAATCAGGTGACCAGCGAGCGGTTGTTTTCCACAGCAGGAAACAT
>NW_017132002.1:0-492 GCF_001652005.2 Ceratina calcarata | reverse complement strand
ACAAAGAATAAAAACTTTATTTTCCTCCGCACTACCGATTGCACGTGTGCCCTGGATAAAGTTCGCGGGAGAGAGAGAAGCCGTAAGCAGGGTTGCCGTATGGAGCGATTATAATCGCGCCTCCTCTGCCCCCGGAGACCCCCACTTCCGTATTTTGTTCACGCTCACGCTACTCTTGGACATGCGCCTGATGCGCCTACCGGCTTCTCTCGTGGCGTAAGAGTAGTGTAAGCGCGGACAAAATACGATAGTGGGGGTCTCCGAGAGCAGAGGAGGCGCGATTATAATCGCTCCATACGGCAACCCTGGCCGTAAGTTTGAGGCTCCTGCCAGCGTACGGAAAAGGAATCTTCGGTTGTCATCACCGAAAGTCCCTAGAACAGAGGACGCGGTACGAGCGTCTGCTTGAACGAGTGCCCGCCAGGCGCTGCTGCGGAAGGCGCGAGAGGTCGAAACGCCACAGAGTCTTGTCAAACAGTGGACAGCATGTCG
>NW_017132001.1:0-492 GCF_001652005.2 Ceratina calcarata | reverse complement strand
GACATTTTACGTAATTCAAAGACTCCGAATAATCGAATTTCATTTAATAAATAATAACTCATTATAAGTTAACTCTTATGACTAACAAAATGAACCACGACCTAAAAACCTGGAAGAAGATCATAATTTATTTACAACGAATAGAGTATCATATTTAATTATGCGTCTTTTTTATAGTTCCCGGACAACGATCTCGGGTCAGGCGATGCCAATATCGAGCTGATCGACGGCTCGGGAGACATTGACGTTAATATGACAGACGTGAGTTACGATGATGAAGATGGGTTTCCCATGAAAACTTGCCGGCCATCTACGTTGCATATTCCGGCTCACTAATTATTTGTTTCGCAAAGCAGACTAACTCGATTGCATTAACGCCAACTTTGGATCCCACGCTGGGTTTAACGAGATACGAACTTCCCCTACCGCTACCGATCGTATCCAGTCATCAGACATGGGCAGCTTCGAACGATTTCGTAACTGGAATGCATA
>NW_017132000.1:0-492 GCF_001652005.2 Ceratina calcarata | reverse complement strand
CCTTTTGTATATTACCTTTCCTCTCTGTGTCTTCTTGGTTTCGTCTTTCCGTCCGGCGAGGTTGGGAACCTTTTGTTCTAATGTCGATGACGTCGGCTGACTGCGAGCGTTTTCTTTGTTCTTCCTCGGTTTTCCGTGCTTTCCGTGTGCGAAATTTTTCCGTTTTCCGTTTTGATCGTTCGATTCCTATGTCCCCTTTTTCCTTTTATCGATGAGTTTTGGTGATTTCACGCGCTCGGATGCTTTCTTTTAACTTTTTAATCCCTCTTTTTTAACTTTTTCGTTTGGATATTTCGTTTCGCGGTCGTTCGTTAATACGCTTGCGCACGTTATTTTATGTTCGGTCGCGTTATTTTCTGTTTCCGTCGCGATTGTTTTATTTCTGCCTCTTGCTTCCCTAGTTTTCGTGCTATTGTCCTTTTAATCCGATGCGCTACCTCAGGTATAAGTGTCGTCTACCTGTTTGTTCGTATTACCCGTTTTCGTGCTAAT
>NW_017131999.1:0-492 GCF_001652005.2 Ceratina calcarata | reverse complement strand
GTGTGTTTAATAAATTTTATGTAACTTTAAATCCATAAATAAAGCGTGTGTTTTTTCGACGAAATGTTATTTGCGTAAAAAGGTATGTAATTTTATCTATCAAGGATAAGAATTCGTTTGCAGTAGCAATTTCTTCTGAGCATGCAAACAAGAAGTATATTATTGTATAACATATGTAACATTTATTTGATACGAACCCGATGAAAACGATAAGAAATATTTGTCAGTTAAAAATCTTCACTTGCGATTGTTTCGAAATCGATAACACATTTGTCACCATGGAGTGATTCATAACACATAACATTGTATGTGTGTATTTGCAATTTTTACATTTGATACCTACAAAAGCATTGTTTCTATGTACAACGATTAACTTTGTGCATTTTAAGTAAGTAAATGAAATAGTAGCTTCTAATAATAACAGTGAATAAAAAATCTTCTATCATTATTTTATTTTGACAAAAATTAAATATGTACTTATGTTAACATCTT
>NW_017131998.1:0-492 GCF_001652005.2 Ceratina calcarata | reverse complement strand
TACCTATTTTAATAATATAAGCACCTGATTAAAGTTTGCTTATGCAGCACACTTGGTTATTAAAAATACTCCAAAATAAATGTGCTTTGGAAGATACTCTTATAGTATTCAATTACACTGTTCTATTTATAAGCTCTAATCTGTCTCATTTATAAATTTACAAATTATGCTAAAACTTGTGAACGGAGGTGTACAGATTGTGTAGAAGCGCGTGCTCGGAGCACCGCATCGTGCCGATCGGTTCTATGTCGTACACGTTGCTCCCTCGCGAACCGATAGGCCTACACCTACAGTTTGCTACGTATTTGTTCTTCTCGTTAAGGGGCGGAATGTAACGGAGCACGGAACAGGGAGTAATTTATGGGGGCAGTTTAAATTGAACAGTGGAAATAAGAACTGCAGTTACCATTTAAGGGAAATAGTCCTCATTTTTAGCCTCACAATCTTACTGCATGAACATTTGATTATAGATAAAGGTTTTAAGAATAGATA
>NW_017131997.1:3427-4676 GCF_001652005.2 Ceratina calcarata | reverse complement strand
TCAAACGTGATCAGCGAAATTTTAGTCAACAAAACTGCGAAAACCAGGACTCCGTGGAAGTGCCTCCTCAATTGTCCTTCGGTCCTTTTTTCCCAAATGCGTGCGCATCAAGACTGGTGCCAGCCGGAAAGTTAATTTTATAAATTCGTTTATTAGGAGATTTTCCGATCAAGGACCCACTCAGCGGAGACAGGCCCATATTACGCAGTTCCTCGATTACCTCGTTTACAGGAGTAGCTGGCAAGCCCCTCAGAGCAACACTGAGCACTTTTTCAGTGTTTTTGGTAAAAGTGTAGAAACCTTTGTTATTATCTTTGAGGAATTTTACAAGTTTATCATGCGCCTCAATATTGTTAAATTGAACGCGAATACCTTGTTTGAGTAGCTTAAGCTCGAAGGTCTTTCCGCAAAATTCAGCAAGTTGCTTCTCAAATGCCGAAGCAGAACAAGAAAAATTGGAGGGACCTTCGACGAGTTCTTCCTCTCCATGTTCTTATTTACTTTAACATCAGAGCCTTGAATTGGTACGTGAGCATCTGATGGATTGAAGTTAACGGTTTTCGGAGCCTCTGAGTTTGAATCAAATGCGAGCGCCAGCGCACTGTAGCGGTTAGATATGGGAACGTTCGCTACCGCCTCCATGTTGCCTGAGCACGTGCTATTTTTAGCAACGGCTGAAACTGGATTTTTACCTAAGGATAATGAATTTCTAGGAGAAACCCTCCTAGCCATAATTTCTTTCAACTCACTTGCACTAATTTTAGTTTCAACATTCATTTCTTGTTTAACCTGCTGGGCAGCCGGCACGTTGAACAGCTTAACAGTTTTATCGCGACGCTGATATTTTCGCGGGTTTTTTGCACGTGGCTCAGACGTGTCCGAGTCGCATGGAGAGAAAAAATCTATCTCAGTATCCTGATCATGACAAGATTGGGTAGAATCTAATGAAACTGCATCGAATTGATTGGCCGCGTGGCCTCGGGCCATCCGCCATTTGGTCACTACCCTTGCAGAGCCTCTTAAGGAGGTTCGGGGGTTTTATAAAAACGTAGAGATCAGCATGAAATTTAAGAATATGTTTCCTTATTGCATAACAAAACCAAAATAATTTTTTCGAATTTTTCGTCCACGTTATATATTGGAGAAAAACGCTTTTGAAATTTGCTCATTTTATACGGTTTCTTATGGGATACAAGTATTCTGACTGTTCAAAATAGAAAATCAAGTTGAAAATACGTAGAGAATCGAA
>NW_017131997.1:0-3115 GCF_001652005.2 Ceratina calcarata | reverse complement strand
CTCAAGAACGCGTTGTACAAAAATACCATACTTCATCTCAGAATTTCTACTAAACGAATCATCAAAATTTTCTGATTTTTTTTTTTAATACAATTGTAATAAGTTAATTTAGCATGTGTCAGTTTTTTGAAAATATCTATAGAACCGTTTTTCCTTAAATTACTGAAATCCATCATTTTACTGGCCTTTTCTCGTTTTCACATGGTAAAGTTGCGAATTCGATAATTTATTGCTACTCTCCCAATCATCAGATCTCTCTAAGATTTTACACATATATTTGTGATGCTCTATTGAATACTCATGAAAAATTTCAAAACATTCTATAGAAAATTGATTTTGGGACTAACGTCCTTAAAGTAACGGATTTGCACGTGAACGGACGAAGAATAACAGAACGATGCGAACATGTGTATATATTATATATGTATTGTATATGTGTATACAGTAAATACTTGGACACAAAACACGGGATCCGAATAAGAAGGAGAAACGGGAGAGAAAATAACAAAATAAATGAAAATTCCATTTTTTAATATTATGTAGATTATATGATACATTTATTAATACATTCATTACATAATACATTTATTAATTGTTAAAAATATTAATATTCACTCCTTGGCCGCCCCGTCGACCTCCCCGGCCGCCACGTGGCCCTCCACGTCCTCGTGTGTCTGGCCTGCCGTAACTTTCATATGGCCGCTGCCGATCTAACAATCGACCCAACAATCTTTCTATCTGTAATGATAATAGATTTTAAAGAATAATTATAAATAATGCTGGACTCATTTAAAAAAAATACGTGTCTTCACTTTTTTATCGGACGGGCTTAAAGTGCGTCCAGCAGCGGCGTCTCCCTCGGCGGTGGAGGGTTCGGCCGCGCAAGGCCCGGCAGCGGAGGGCCCGGCCGCGGAGGACTCATTCCGTGAAAAAGAAAAGAATATTAGAATTGATGAAAAGAAAGTTGATAGAAAGCAATTTTAGAAAAAGAAATGTACTCACGTTTCCCGCCCCCTCCATGTGCATTCTCTCAATTAGTCTTGACAGATCCTGCAACAATAAAAGAAGACGATTATACAATAATATACAATAAAAATCATANCATTTCTCTTTTTCGTTCCTTTTCCTTGCAGTGTCGTGTATTTTTACTTTGTACAAATGACGTAGACCTGCAGTTCGCATGTAAAAAAATCAGACATTTCATATGCACCAACCTAATATTTCATTGTACTTAAGCAATAACGTATGAAATAAACGACGGTGCGTCAGATCTTTCCGTGCGCGAGAATTCTTTACTTAAATCTAATCTCAAACTCTAATGAAAATCGACGTTATACATAAAGGATGAATGAAATCGAGAAGGCCCCATTTCAAAAGACGAACTTCATTTTCCGTCATATTTCACCGAATTCAACTGCAAACATAAACATTGACTAAAATGATGAATAGCATATGGTTTTCCGCGGAACGGGTATCAAGCTCCTCGATATTTCCTCCGCCACACGTCGCAGCGTTGCCACAGAAAATTCCTCTTGAGGAATTTTGCCTCTTCTGCAGTGGTGATTCCGCTCCACCAATACGCTTTTAACGCTTTTAAGCTACAACGCTTTCGTCGTTTTTTAATACACTTTTAAGCTACAACGTGCTTTCGTCATGTCACGTGCCGCATTCGTAGCTGGGATTGGTGGGATCGGTGCTTTCTCGCGCACACGTCAGGCACGATATTATACGGCGAAGAGTCGCGCCTATTCTGTCTCTTACTTACTCTTATTCGTATCTTGATTGAAAAGAGAAGTCACGGTCGATGGGAAACGGTCCTCCACCGTTGGGTTACGGTATTTATATAACATACCTGCGTAATGCTTCTTAAATACCGAAAAAATGTTTTCACCGAGCGTAGAGCAGGACAACAATGTCAGAGAAGAGAGAGACCGAGGCTGCAGGTCAGTCCCAGTCCCATTCCCCAAAGCTTTCTCTTTCACTCTTATTCGCTATCCTTTTTCGGGCCCGATGATTATTACCGTTAATTGAACGCGTTAATGGCACTTAACACGTTGAATGCCACGCCAATTTTACAGGGATTGTCCGTGGCGCCACGATGAATTTTCTATTATGCGATACATATAATGTTGAAATATTATCTGCAATAGATAAATGTGTTACAGTGTATAACAATGTTTGACATATTAATTGCGACGGGATCACTGGTGACCCCCGTGGCGTGGGAGTGCGATTTCGCGAAGTATTGTCANCAGTAGTTATACGAAACGTAGAAGGTAATCCTTTCCTGCGGTGAATTTTTGGAAGGCAGTGTTCTTTACCGTCAACGTCTTTTTAATAGTAATCGAAGAGAATCAGAGCTTCTCTCTTTACAATTTTATGGCAAGGTCTCGAACAACGCGCGCCCGGCATGCTGTGTACGACAAAATCCAAATTCAATCGTTCGCATCTGGTAAGTGCAAGTCTGGAAACTATCCCTTGTCATCGGTTCGAGTGTGCTCTACGTGGAGAGTTTCTAAGGATAACAAGGAAACGAAGGCCGGGTTCAGTTGAAAAATACAAACACATTTTCTGCAACGAACTTGTCCCCCGAGTGGGGAAAGATTTTCTGGAAGAAAATCAGCGAGCGAGCGGTCAGTTGGCTTTGCCTTGCGTTTCTAAACAGAACGATGCGTGTCCTAACGAACACGGAATATTTTAATATGTTCGTCATTTACGCGTGAGTTATAATCCGAGAACGGCAGTGAAATTCTTCCGCGAACGGTATTCCGAACGGAACTAAGAATTGAAATAAAAACGTGTATGCAAATTTTCAATTGCAAAGTGCAATGTGACAATGGATTTGTAAAATGAAAAGTGGCAGTGAATTTGGAAAGTGTAAAAGTGACAACTTTTGTTTTGTGAAAATTTGCTAGTGGGAAAGTGACAGTGATCGTAATGATAATGAAAAAATCGTCGGGTGCAGGTCACAGACTTACTCCAAGCATCAGCTGCTGCGAGCCATGTGTCCGATCTTCGAGTGCCGAAGGTCGACCTATTGACCCATTGACGTTCTGCTAGGAGCAGGTGCACTGATCAACGAAGAAGTAAGTCCAATTCTGATTCTTTTCACATT
>NW_017131996.1:0-492 GCF_001652005.2 Ceratina calcarata | reverse complement strand
TTATACCTATACAAGTGTTATATATCATTTTATAGCTTTTGAGAAGTTATTTATTATTCACGCATTAGTTACAATTAATTTATTGATAAATAATAAATATATATTTTAAAACGAAAGTTCATTCACTTTTTTGAACCATTTTTGAGCTGTACGAACTGAGCCGACCTCTTCTCCTTCCACTTTGAAACGAGAAAAGAAATGATTATCAATAAATTACTTCTCTTCAAAAGATTTGGTATTTGCAATCAATAATAGAAAATACCTATGACGCGGAAAAAAGTAGACAACATGGTCAGTTGTCCCCTTTTACTCACCCTCGATCTATGCTTAATGACACCGAGGGGATTATAATTCCTCCTCGATGTTAAGGATTAAGTCATAAGCAGAAATCCTTAACATCGAGGAGAAACTATTATTTCCTCGGTATCCTTAAGGACGTATTGGCTATACAGTCAATCCCAAAAGCTTATGTACCTTAGAAAAACGCATTTC
>NW_017131995.1:0-492 GCF_001652005.2 Ceratina calcarata | reverse complement strand
TCTTATAAATTTGGGCAATTTCCAATACTTTCCTAATACCATACTATTATTTAATAGTACATTTCTATTTAATATCCGGCGCGATTTTAAGTACTCAACATGTTTTTACAATAGTTTATTAACTATAGTTTGTTAACTACAGTAAATTGAGGTGATGGTAGGATTTGTAAATGAACTGCAAACGGTTGATTTTAATTCTCAAAAATGTAAGTTTAATTTATTTCAATATACATCGACGAGTGTTTGTACGCGCGTTTACGTGCTCGTGAGTGTGCGTTCGCATGCGTACAAAAACGACACGTCATGTAAAAGATGACAATATGTGATTGAACGAAAGTTGATAATGTTCGCAATCAAGATCACAAGACCACAGAGCATCGCGGTGGCTCCGAGACGGAGGAGCGCGCCCTCCACGGCGCAAGGTGCGCTTGATAAAGTGATATGCAAAAAGGAACTCTTTACAATAATAACGTCTTTTTAACGATACTCGTT
>NW_017131994.1:0-492 GCF_001652005.2 Ceratina calcarata | reverse complement strand
CGGGGTCACGCTTCGACTCTGGCAGACACTTAATCTAACTTATCGACTAAGGCTACGCGACGCGGGATCTGGCCACTGCCAGATCGTTTCTCGGGTTCGATTGTTGCCCGTGAAGCGGGCCGTGGCTCTAGTAAGCACCACTATCTTAGGGGATAGCGGGCTCTACCCGTGACTCTAACGCCCGTATGGGCTTACCGTATTGGTAGCCGGGTGGACTCGAGTCGCTCTTGTCACTACACGTAGTGACGAGAGCTGAGGACCAGTGTTTGCAGAAGGCACGTCCTCACGACTGGAGGTTCCTTCCCTCAAACAGAGGTTTTGCAAAAATCACTTATTTTACTAAGTGCGTTCGGGCCTCGTATCCCTATACCGACGGGAGCTCCCACTCCGTCGGTTGACTCGATTACTTACTTGGTCGTGTGCCAGATGCCTGCCAAAGTAATCGAAGTGCTCGCTATAGGTTTGAGGCGGCCTTATTAAGGCGCGCGCCGT
>NW_017131993.1:0-492 GCF_001652005.2 Ceratina calcarata | reverse complement strand
GCTTTATATTATTAAATTGTTAAAATATTTGTATATATCTCGGTATTTATTTTAACATATAATATTTATTTGTGAACGAGATACGAGTGGACTGTTAAACAAGGATAGGGGGCGGGGGTAATAAATAGGAAAATTTGGTCGATCCCTCATCAGCGTCAACATAGAAGTTGGTAATCCCGCGTGACGAAGTTTACTGGAACTTTTCGGATATTTTATGGCCCGGCGGACGTTTATAGCCGTGTAAGCTCTATTCCTGTAAAATTAGGATGACCACCGCCCGCGCGCAAGTATTTTTATGTCGTATGAAATTACGAGAAACGCGTCGGGCCGCTCGTAAAAAAAGAGGATCAAATAAAATTAACTAATAAAACTTCGGGCCATCTTCCCTCCACCGAGTTTATTTAATGTTACCAGATCACGGATCATCTACTTTTTATCCGCACAGAACTTCCCTCGGTTATGTACAAACATTTATTACGTTGTTACATGTAT
>NW_017131992.1:0-492 GCF_001652005.2 Ceratina calcarata | reverse complement strand
CGCTCATATAGTCATCTTTGGTGCCCCAAGTGAGCCACCGACCCAATCTTATTTTAACCGATTCGCCGTTCTTGGTTATAGATTTCAATGGTACCGGATTTTCTTTGAATTGATGTAGCAGTATGTGATGAGGACGACCACACTTGTTGCAAGGCGATTAAATGCAAGCCTCCCGAGAGTGACCCTGCCTCAGACATATGAAGCACAAGCGATTCGACCGCACGACTCGCCATCTTTCGCTGACAGTCATTCTCTCGAAGAGCCTGCATTCCTCTAGGTTATGACTATAGCGCTTACAGTTTAAACAACTAAAGTCTCCTTTCTGAGTGCGTTGCCTATGACTCTGACCGATTTCCTCGTGAGTCGCAAAGACTCCTTTCTCTCGCTCACGCTCGTTTCGTTGAGAATTTCTCGCGTACCGCGGTGCTTCTATGGTGTCGAGGGTAGCAACGCCCGATAGAATGTTCATCTCTGCCTCTTTGAAGACGTATT
>NW_017131991.1:0-492 GCF_001652005.2 Ceratina calcarata | reverse complement strand
ATGATTGTAGGGCGTTTCTGCCCCATGAGTCGGCAATGGCAGCAGCTTCGCAAAGGTTTGTGTCGATGGTTTTAATATTCCATCTAGGAAATGATGATGAGTTGGATTTTTTTATATTCAAAGGGCTGTAGGTGAAGTTGACATACTGATGGTCAGATAAAGTTTCAATGTCCAGAACATTCCAGTTGGGAATGTGTGAGGCTGCTTTTTGATTAGCAAAAGTTACATCGACAATTGATGTACCACGTGGGCGAATACAGGTAGGCTTGTTGCCCCTGTTTATAATAAATAGATTATTTTTTACGGCCCATTCATATAGAATCTTTCCTCTTATTAAGTTTTTAGCGCCGCCCCATGCTATGTGTGCAGCGTTGAAGTCGCCGCCGATAATAATTGGATAATCGTTCCATCGGAATGTCAACGAGGAAAGAAGTCGGAGCTGGTCTTCAAATTTGGCACGTTTATCACTGGGTGAGCAGTATATTGATATTA
>NW_017131990.1:0-492 GCF_001652005.2 Ceratina calcarata | reverse complement strand
CGGCTCTGAGCCGGATTCCGGCGTCGGAAATCGCAATGGGAATAGGCCATAATGGCCTACGGTGGCTATGGGCCGAGGTGGGGAAAGCTATTAGAGTAGGGAGAAATGAGTTGGCCATGCCTAATTTAGTGCGTGATTAAGATTTTTGCATGTATTTTAATGTAGTATGTATGGTATTTTTCTATCTTTGGGCATCTGGCGTCCGGATATTCTTATTATGAGCAAAAGTTCAAACAAAATCGCTCTATAAAAATTCTTCTGATGCTTTCGCCACGATCGCCTAGTCTCAAATAATGTCGGAGGCATTGTCAGAACCACAGTCTTCGAAGAATCTTTCATTAATTTTATCTTATCTCTGTTATGATGTGTCATTTCATACTTCGTATGAAGTAACACCGACAGTTTACACGTTGAATGCCACGAGGGTCACCGGTGACCGACACTCAACTTGGCAGTGACGCCATGGGGGCCACCGGTGACCGGCGCGCCCAG
>NW_017131989.1:0-492 GCF_001652005.2 Ceratina calcarata | reverse complement strand
GTATATGTATAGAAGAACGGGTCATGAAAATTCTATTGACTGTCGCAAACGAGTTAGGGAATAGTCGATAACGTCCATGGGAACGTTCAATAGACGCGGCAAACGTTTTCTTTTGGGTAACAGGCAAACCGCAGAGATTGTCTGGCTTGTATCTAGTGGTTCCAGTCGACGCGTCGTCAGACGCCGGAAATTAATCCACGGAACGCGTTTACATCATGGCACGGTTATTCTTCCTAGTAAATACCGCGAAGCCTGATCAATTTCCCAGCCAAAGCTACCCCTCTAGTCTTTACGCAGGCTGTACAGTCTATTTAAACGGAACCGGTGACAAAGGACAGAGGGGCCACAAAGGAACATTGGTATTTCTAGTAAAAACGGTTGTTCCGAAATAGCGAATGATAAATGAAATTGTTCCACTGTTTTCGATTGTTCGTCAGGTTTTGCTCTTTTTCTTTATTTGCAGTTTATTGCCTGCGGTTATTAACGATTATT
>NW_017131988.1:11858-12889 GCF_001652005.2 Ceratina calcarata | reverse complement strand
TGCATAATATATGATATATGATATATGATATATGATACATGATATGTATTATAATATATTATACATGATACATGATATATATTGTAATATATGATATATATTATTTGCATCATAGTTCGCAAGAATTTTCTTATAAATAAATTATAATTAATACAGAGAAGTCTACTTGAACCTGTATTAAATAAATCTGGGATCGTTTCGGATGACCGGAAGCGATTGGGCAAAAAATAATTGGCTTATTCGTTGGATAAATCGAGCGATATCGACGTAGATTAAGCACTCACGATATTCCCCGGTTAGCGGTTGCAAAAAGATACACGGGGCCGCGAGGTGGCTTATAAATCGTCTATGCAGCCGTGTGCCTCGCCTCCGGCGCGCATTAACATAGAGTTACGAGTTTCATTAATTTCGGTACGGGGGATGCTGATACAACGGCCGCCAACCACTGCGGAACAAAAAGTTGCCAGCGTACCTCACCGAACGTGACAATGTTCCGCCGCGCGGCCGAACTTCCGCAAGCAACGAATCTATCTTCCATCTCGCGTACATCTCCGTTCGCAAGTTCCGTCGCTAATTAAAAACCTCGCCGAGGATTCGTGCGACCCGCGTGATGAATCGTACGACAATTCATTTTCGTCAACCGGCGAAACGTGTATTATATAAATTAACGTTATTAGAAGATTCCGTTGATTTAATTAATGTCCAGTGCGCTGTGTTAAAAAAAAAATCTGTAATGTCAGATGAAATCAGATGATAAATCGACGATGGGTCAGATAGAATTGAATGTTGTATGAAAAATTGTAGATCCAGTTTGCTCGTGTGTTTCGGTACGTGCGGTGGTTTATGGACGGGGGTGTACCTGCCGATCGATGCCATAGATACCCCTCGAGCCGTGCTGTAGTTTCAACTCGCGATTTGCAATATCGTACGACACTTGTTCAATCTTTAACTCCAGCTAAATATATTCCCTAGGGAATTTTTAATCAGATTCAACGGACTATAGGGATATTTGTATCCACGGTTTTGAATAC
>NW_017131988.1:9207-11431 GCF_001652005.2 Ceratina calcarata | reverse complement strand
TTTCTGTACTAATTAAATTAGTATGTTAGTGCGATTAGGTGAAAAGAATAATTTAGTCGAAAATAAGAATCAGCACTTTTTGCACGATTAAATAAAATACTAAATTTATCGAAACAAGACAAGTCGTGTACTAATTAAATTAGTAAGTTGGTGCAATTAGATGAGAAAGAATAATTTATGAATATCGAAAAGGAGAATTAGCACTTCTTGCACGATTGAGTAAAATAATAAATTTATCCAAAAGAAGACAATTCTAGTACTAATTAAATTAGTAAGATGGTGCAATTCTGAAACGGTTGAGAGTGTGGCGAGTTATGAACGAGGGTGTACCGTTAACTAAGATGAAACACGTATCCTGGCGGAATTACACGGATGAGGTGGCAGAATAGAAGGATATACGGACATTCTCGGTCGTCGTATCCGAAAGGAACACACCGCCATTCCTGAGGCCCCCGAGGCATGCACACGTTCCATTTTCGCTGTACCGCATATCTCGGCGCATTTCGCGCATCACTGATCCACGCAATGGATAATTTATCCGCAATATCGCCGGCTACAAATTCAAAGCCGAACGGGCTATACGAAATCCGGTTGGAACAACGGCTCTCGGGACCCTCGCCCCCATCCATCCCCATCAATTCTTCCACTTTCCAGGCTTCATACACTCGTTTACACGACGAATAGAGACGTTCGCCGTTCCACGAAAACAATCTCATACGTACAAGTGCGTTCCTAGGAATTTCCACACGAAATTACACCTCATAATACTAATTTAATTAGTACAAAAATTGTTTCTTTTAATAAATTTAATCGTCCAAGAAGTACTGATTCTTATTTCGACTAAATTATTCTTTTCGTCTAATTGCACCACCTGACTGATTTAATTAGTACAAGAATTGTCTTTTTGGATTAATTTATTACTGTATTTAATTGTGTAAAAATTACGTGAATGCAAATGCAAATGAATTTGACTGTCCTAATTCTTATTTTCGACTAAATTATTCTTTTCGTCTAATTGCACCACCTGACTGATTTAATTAGTACAAGAATTGTCTTTTTGGATTAATTTATTACTGTATTTAATTGTGTAAAAATTACGTGAATGCAAATGCAAATGAATTTGACTGTCCTAATTCTTATTTTCGACTAAATTATTCTTTTCGTCTAATTGCACCACCTGACTGATTTAATTAGTACAAGAATTGTCTTTTTGGATTAATTTATTACTGTATTTAATTGTGTAAAAATTACGTGAATGCAAATGCAAATGAATTTGACTGTCCTAATTCTTATTTTCGACTAAATTATTCTTTTCGTCTAATTGCAACAATTAGGTGATTTTGTATAAACAATAAACTATGTACACCTATATACTTCTCTTCACACAGACTTGAAATACAGTCAATACTAATAAACTTTTGTATATAAAAACAGTAAGCAATTTAAAACGAAACAGAAAGATTGCTTAATACATCTGAACAGTAATAGCACAATGGAGGGTGATTAGGCAAATATGATTTGACCAATAGTAGCCAAGCCTAATTCCACAAAGGTTCCAGTGATCCTCCCGGGTTTCAAAGACACTGCCACGCCGCTGTAAATTCCAATAACGGTGAAACGAGGAACAGGCGCAATTGAATAACCGTAGTACATCATTTGCCCGGTAGGAAATTGCGAGCGAGCTAGAATCAGGAGTTTCGTCACGATCGAAGCAAGAAAGGCTCTTTGAATCGTTAGGTGGTTATAAAAATTTCCCCGAGAAGGGAAACACGTATATGGTACCCAGCGAGGGGGGGTGGAGGTGTAGGGGTGGTTAGTCGGAAGGGTCGAAATACATTTAAATAGGAGCCATCCACTCACGACGTCGCGCTGCCGCCGCCGCCGCTGCGCTGGTACAATGATGCTTCCGGTCAGCAAGTACCACAATGGTCCGTCGTCGTCCCATCCCCGTGTCGCCCATAATTTAGCCTTGCTTTGCATATAAAAAGCAACAATGGCCCGGCGCGCGCGGCCCGACCGAAAATTTGATTTGTCGCCCCTCACCACCTTCCCCCTCTCGTCGTTGCACTTTTTACTTTCCTACTACCTTTTACGCGTTTCAACCCTTTCCTGCCTCCCTCTCCAGACCGTCGGACGAGGGACGAATTCGGACCATTCTTAGGTACCCAGGATTTTTTTTATTATCGTTTTTGTAGGAGCCAATCAGGTTTGTTAGAAAATGTTT
>NW_017131988.1:2130-8611 GCF_001652005.2 Ceratina calcarata | reverse complement strand
AAATATGGGGAATTTTTGTATTTGAAAATGAAAGCAAAATATGGGGAATTTTTGTATTTGAAAATGAAAGCAAAATATGGGGAATTTTTGTATTTGAAAATGAAAGCAAAATATGGGGAATTTTTGTATTTGAAAATGAAAGCAAAATATGGGGAATTTTTGTATTTGAAAATGAAAGCAAAATATGGGGAATTTTTGTATTTGAAAATGAAAGAAAATTCTAGGGATAAATAATGCTTTGAGGTGAAAATGGTGGAGGCTTGAATAGGAACGAAATCCAATTACAGCGAGCGCGGGGTAGAATAATAAAAGGGAGGCCTTTGCGGGACGATTTTTATGGAAACTGTGGCGACGAATTTGTTTCGCCCCACCGTTAATATCGCAAGTTTCCCGAAGCTGAATAATAAGGAACTGAAGTAGAACCGAGTGAGTTTATAGGAATTTTATTTGAGAACTATTGCATTCTGTGCAATTTTAACTAATTGCGAGCTAGATTCTAGGGATTTTATTTTAAGACGAATTGACTTCGAATCGAGGCAAATAAATTCATTTGCAAAACAGACAATTTTTATTTTTGCAGTAATCAAAAAATTTACCAATTCTTCTTAAAGTCAATGAGAAAACAGTAGAAAAATGAACGTTCTACGTGAATATAAAAAAAACTGTATGGGAATCGGTTTCCACCTTCGCAGAATTCCTCCGGAACGTAACGTTCTGCAAAATTTACCAGCGCACAGACCCGTCACGATTTACCTGCGCTTTTATCGCGGCGTACACTTCACGCTCGCGCACGCACGTGCTCGCTTTGAGAACGGGACAGCGTGAATCAGGGCGTGAAAAAGAGAGAAAGAGTGAGAGTGTGAGAGAGAGAGAGAGAGAGAGAGACTATTGCTGGGGTTGCACTCGTACTTCCTGCATGTACACATTTTTTTTTTTTAAATCTTGTACGTTTTTCGTTCAGCTAGAAAAATTTAAAGGATGATGAAGAAATATTTTTATTTTGCAGATAAAATTCTGATACTCCCACTATCCCATAAAAATACTAGCAAAAAATAATAAATATAAAACGCAACATTTAGATGTCCTACCTTAAATGCACCATTCCCCATATTTTGATTAGAATCTGCCCATAAATAACTAGATTTCCTATAATGGAACAGAGATAGTATTTCTTTCATTAGAACCCACCTAATCAAGTGAATACCGAATTATCGTCAATGATCACATTAATACACAAATTAGATTCCTCGATAATAGAATAATCCATTAAATAATAATTGAATTTAAATCAATCAAACGTTATTCAAGAGAACCTCACACAGTTTGAACAAGAACAGCTTAAAGGGAAGAAATATCTGGAGTGCCTTTAACTTTCGTTACCAGAGAGGCATTACGAATGCAACGATGCTGTTTGATATAAAAGAGCGACAAAAAGAGGATTTCTATGAACGCGACCAGCGGGCTGGGACGACCTTAACCGACGGGAATCACGGGGCATACCCGTTCTAATGAAGGATGCTCTTTAATAAAATATTAAAGCCGCGAAGATTATGCGAAACGACGACGACGACGTGCCGCCGCGCACCAGAGCTTCTGTCTGCACGTCGCCGTTGGTTTATCGATTACCGTGGGATCAAACGGTTGCCCGAAACACACCGTTATATGTACCCATACCGGCCGCCAACTAATGGAACCCACCTCCATTTTTTACCATTTTTAACGCTTTTTAGAATAATTACCCAACGACGTTTAAACTCTGCTAGCTAAAAGGATTTTTTTTTGTCAAAAACTTTTGTTAGAGAATTTTCGAAATTAAATTTAGAATAATAATTGAATCAGAATTTAATGAATTTCATGCACGACTCGTGTTATTTTATTGGAAAGTTAATAAGACCTGTGAAATGAGTCTGTTTGTGGATTGTGAGAGAGGTGACGACTGTCATCCAATTTGCATAGATCCTGATAGAATTTAGTCTGGCATAATGAACCGGTTAACCAATTCGGCAATTAACCAATCACGTTCGTATCGCGTCCGGTCCGACTGAGCCTAGATGTACGCAGATAGTCGGCCCCCGTTAAGCGTTTAATTGCCAGACTGGTATTTTTCTTCCGGATAGATACAAATCCCCCTGCGAGACGGATCGATCCAGTCCAATGGTTTAGGAGTTATTGGGCAGAAAACGAAAATTTCCTAGGGAAGTTTCGATTTTTCTTAGGATATTTTCGTCTTTTGCCAATAATTCCTAGGAAGTTTCGATTTTTCTTAGGATATTTTCGTCTTTTGCCAATAATTCCTAGGAAGTTTCGATTTTTCTTAGGATATTTTCGTCTTTTGCCAATAATTCCTAGGAAGTTTCGATTTTTCTTAGGATATTTTCGTCTTTTGCCAATAATTCCTAGGAAGTTTCGATTTTTCTTAGGATATTTTCGTCTTTTGCCAATAATTCCTAGGAAGTTTCGATTTTTCTTAGGATATTTTCGTCTTTTGCCAATAATTCCTAGGAAGTTTCGATTTTTCTTAGGATATTTTCGTCTTTTGCCAATAATTCCTAGGAAGTTTCGATTTTTCTTAGGATATTTTCGTCTTTTGCCAATAATTCCTAGGAAGTTTCGATTTTTCTTAGGATATTTTCGTCTTTTGCCAATAATTCCTAGGAAGTTTCGATTTTTCTTAGGATATTTTCGTCTTTTGCCAATAATTCCTAGGAAGTTTCGATTTTTCTTAGGATATTTTCGTCTTTTGCCAATAATTCCTAGGAAGTTTCGATTTTTCTTAGGATATTTTCGTCTTTTGCCAATAATTCCTAGGAAGTTTCGATTTTTCTTAGGATATTTTCGTCTTTTGCCAATAATTCCTAGGAAGTTTCGATTTTTCTTAGGATATTTTCGTCTTTTGCCAATAATTCCTAGGAAGTTTCGATTTTTCTTAGGATATTTTCGTCTTTTGCCAATAATTCCTAGGAAGTTTCGATTTTTCTTAGGATATTTTCGTCTTTTGCCAATAATTCCTAGGAAGTTTCGATTTTTCTTAGGATATTTTCGTCTTTTGCCAATAATTCCTAGGAAGTTTCGATTTTTCTTAGGATATTTTCGTCTTTTGCCAATAATTCCTAGGAAGTTTCGATTTTTCTTAGGATATTTTCGTCTTTTGCCAATAATTCCTAGGAAGTTTCGATTTTTCTTAGGATATTTTCGTCTTTTGCCAATAATTCCTAGGAAGTTTCGATTTTTCTTAGGATATTTTCGTCTTTTGCCAATAATTCCTAGGAAGTTTCGATTTTTCTTAGGATATTTTCGTCTTTTGCCAATAATTCCTAGGAAGTTTCGATTTTTCTTAGGATATTTTCGTCTTTTGCCAATAATTCCTAGGAAGTTTCGATTTTTCTTAGGATATTTTCGTCTTTTGCCAATAATTCCTAGGAAGTTTCGATTTTTCTTAGGATATTTTCGTCTTTTGCCAATAATTCCTAGGAAGTTTCGATTTTTCTTAGGATATTTTCGTCTTTTGCCAATAATTCCTAGGAAGTTTCGATTTTTCTTAGGATATTTTCGTCTTTTGCCAATAATTCCTAGGAAGTTTCGATTTTTCTTAGGATATTTTCGTCTTTTGCCAATAATTCCTAGGAAGTTTCGATTTTTCTTAGGATATTTTCGTCTTTTGCCAATAATTCCTAGGAAGTTTCGATTTTTCTTAGGATATTTTCGTCTTTTGCCAATAATTCCTAGGAAGTTTCGATTTTTCTTAGGATATTTTCGTCTTTTGCCAATAATTCCTAGGAAGTTTCGATTTTTCTTAGGATATTTTCGTCTTTTGCCAATAATTCCTAGGAAGTTTCGATTTTTCTTAGGATATTTTCGTCTTTTGCCAATAATTCCTAGGAAGTTTCGATTTTTCTTAGGATATTTTCGTCTTTTGCCAATAATTCCTAGGAAGTTTCGATTTTTCTTAGGATATTTTCGTCTTTTGCCAATAATTCCTAGGAAGTTTCGATTTTTCTTAGGATATTTTCGTCTTTTGCCAATAATTCCTAGGAAGTTTCGATTTTTCTTAGGATATTTTCGTCTTTTGCCAATAATTCCTAGGAAGTTTCGATTTTTCTTAGGATATTTTCGTCTTTTGCCAATAATTCCTAGGAAGTTTCGATTTTTCTTAGGATATTTTCGTCTTTTGCCAATAATTCCTAGGAAGTTTCGATTTTTCTTAGGATATTTTCGTCTTTTGCCAATAATTCCTAGGAAGTTTCGATTTTTCTTAGGATATTTTCGTCTTTTGCCAATAATTCCTAGGAAGTTTCGATTTTTCTTAGGATATTTTCGTCTTTTGCCAATAATTCCTAGGAAGTTTCGATTTTTCTTAGGATATTTTCGTCTTTTGCCAATAATTCCTAGGAAGTTTCGATTTTTCTTAGGATATTTTCGTCTTTTGCCAATAATTCCTAGGAAGTTTCGATTTTTCTTAGGATATTTTCGTCTTTTGCCAATAATTCCTAGGAAGTTTCGATTTTTCTTAGGATATTTTCGTCTTTTGCCAATAATTCCTAGGAAGTTTCGATTTTTCCTAGAAAATTTTCGTTTTTTGCCAATAGCTCCCAAACCATTGGTCTCGCAGGAGGATTTGACAAGTACCAGTCCAATGGTTTAGGAGTTATTGGGCAGAAAACGAAAATTTTCTAGGAAAAATCGAAACTTCCCTAGGAAATTTTCGTTTTTTGCCAATAGCTCCCAAACCATTGGTCTCGCAGGAGGATTTGACAAGTACCAGTCCAATGGTTTAGTAGTTATTGGACAGAAAACGAAACTTCCCTAGGAAAACTCTCAGAAAATTCCAGCGATCACCATTGGTGACTCGCCCTGTATATTAATCGAAATTCCACATTTCCGATTGACGACGCGAATATTTCGGTCTGTATAAAAATCTGTCGACGAAAGTAGGTAATTAACATTCGAACGGATCAAGGAATGTGATTGTGTTTAATGTTTGAATTGGAGTGTTTGATCTGGAGTTGGGTCGATCCGCGACAGGGTAACAATTTATGGAACAAGGTCGAATCGATGGCCAGGGGCGGTCCATCGTCCCACATTGGTAAGTCCCCCGGTCGACGGTGGGACGAGGGGTGGGGGAGTGGTTAGAGGGGGCTACGGTGGCATCTTCCGATAGCGGCAGTTCATTAACGTACAGACGAAACACTGGAGGCTAGCAGCGCATAATTCGAGCCGGACGCGAGCGACCCTCCCCTGGCCGGGAAGACGTAACGGCAACAACGGTGATATAAACGGCAGCAATCAGGGGATTGATTACGAGCGATTAGCGAGGTGTTCCGAACGGCTAACGCCGAGAGATTACAATGTGCCAATTATTGCGAGAACCGTTTTATAACCCTATTATTATCCGTGACCGTTACCATCCGGGATTACAGAGGGAGCCCGCGTTCTCTCTGTGTGCTCGATGGACCGTCATCGCCGACGGAAATCATTGTACAATAGCCATTTCTGCTTGAAGCAGTGCTTTTTAATTTGCATTTATCGTTCGACGATTCGACTCTTTCTGAATTATTATGAATACTATTTTTATTTAAATTAATCATAAAGGGAGTCCCAGGATAAGTTAAAACCGACGAGGGATGATTCTACAAGCGTTTCTGAACGACTTTTTCCTTTGGCAAAATGCAGAACGACGCACGGTTTTTGAGTTATTAACGAAAAACGCTTGACCAATGAGAGCGCGCGTTGAGCTGCGCTGACCAATGGCCGAGCACCACTCTCATGGCTGAACGCTAGCCCGCGCTGAGCTAGCTTCCTTTGATGCTTCCACTCCTGTGATCTCAATTATTTACAACTTCAATGGCAATTAACACAAAATTTTAATTATACTGGATATGTACTTGTAAAAACTCATTTACTGTGTACTCATTTACTATTACTTGCACAGAATTTCACTCACACATATCACTGCTTACATTCAAACTTCTAGAGAAATAGTTATATAGGAGTCCTTACGATTCGTACAACCATAAGATAAGTTTTGGATGAATTCAGTTGAAACTGATTTCAGACTGTTCATTCCATAATGAGGTTAAGTTAGGTTATCTAAAACAGCAGGAAAAGATTGATCTACGTTCTTCGGCTGATAGCTTACCGAGCGGAAACATAAATTTATCGGACAGTCGAGGGTGGGGTAGGTGGTTCTAGGGGTGGAGGAAGGAATTTTCCCTTTAAGTCAGCTTTTTCCCGTCCAATCATCGGGAACGATCAGGGCACAATGGTCCTTATAATCTGCCTAACGAACGCGTTTGAAACCGGGCATCGATTTTCCTTTCAGGAATTCGTATTACGTTAAATGGCAGCCAGAAACCGGGCTCTTTCATACGAAAAAACGATTCTACGTGGGCCCTTGGTGCGTGAACATCGCGGAACGATCGAACGCGTGTACCCCTTTCACGTTTTTGTACTGCCATCTATCGTTCTCTGTGAAACTGAAATC
>NW_017131988.1:0-1547 GCF_001652005.2 Ceratina calcarata | reverse complement strand
GGTTTCACTAATTAAGCCAAACTGTTTAAAAAACAGTTTTAACTTATGTTAGGTTTCACTAATTAAGCCAAACTGTTTAAAAAACAGTTTTAACTTATGTTAGGTTTCACGAATTAAGCCAAACTGTTAAAAAAACAGTTTTAACTTATGTTAAGTTTCACTAATTAAGCCAAACTCTTAAAAAAACAGTTTTAGCTTATGTTAGGTCAGGTTGGGTTTGGGTTTTAATAATTGGGTTGAACAAATGGTTAGAACAATTTTAGGTATTTGTATAAAAATGGCTACCCCGTTTCACGTTTTTTCCAAAATGTCTGTTGAATTTTTAAGTGATCAATGAAACGCCATTTTCCAATAGTCCCTTTTAGCTACTGTGTGACAACATTTTTGAGCGAATTCTGATCGGAATTCTTGCGAAATTCAGTTCAATCACGAATCTCGTGGCTCACGTGATTAGCCGGTGTCTCGTAAATTCTTTTATCCATCATGCGACCATAATTTTTGTTTATCAAGTGGCCAGCATAAATTCCGTGAATGGGAGATTAAAACAAAACCAACAACGAGGCTTACAAGATTTCACGTGTCTGTTTTCTCTAAAAAATTTCTGCTGCAATTTATTTGCAGAGATAATATGGAAATTAACCAACGTCGCGTCGTTTCTACCAGTTCCAACGCTGCCTCCGGTTCTATGAAGCTCGTTTAAATACATATTATTAAAGGCTGAATCGGGGAACTTTACGAGAACAGATTCTTCAATTTTACCAGATTTTACGTATTCGTTTTAGCAATTGAATACATGCAATTATCAGAATTAATTTCGGGAGAGTATTCGCAAAATTAAGTCTCGTCGACGTGGAGGCGTTAGACCGAAATTCCAATGCCATTATTACGGCGCGACTATTACCTTAACGAATAAATATCGGTTGCGCGGTTGAGCAACGGTGTAATGCGCGCGTTACACGGGTAAATGGGTCACACGCGTAGCCGAACAGCTACGGGGAACGGAAGATGAGCAGGATAGCGTCTAATGGCGCATTCTGTCTTGACGTTAATTGCTGTATTTCGATACAGAAGGATTATATGCACGGTATCGATCCGAACGGGGAAATGCGACGCCGTAGACGATAATATGCACGTAGGCACGCGCGTATGCGTGGCCTGCGAATTTCGTTCATCCTATGAATCGCAACCGGAAACGCGTGCCTTCCGCTGCCATTTCGCCAATGCCCGACGACCCGCTACGGTGCTTTGTCCTTTTTCATAAAAATACAATGCGTTCCCCGGCCATCTTTTATGTATGAACATTTGCGCGACATTCTACCCTCGGTTCAAAAATGAATTTCAACATCTTTCAAATTTTATGCCAGAGAGCTTCCAATGGGGAATATTCTGCCCTCGCTTTCATGTAGTATACAATGTTTCTCTCACGTCGCATTCTAGCGTGTCCTATATCATATATTATATATCATGTGTCATGTATCATAGATCATACATCATGTATCATATATCATGTATCATCTATCGTATATCATTTATCATATATCGCGTAT
>NW_017131987.1:0-492 GCF_001652005.2 Ceratina calcarata | reverse complement strand
TTCGTCGCCTACAAAGCGGATTGAAAATAGAGTTTTCCCGCCCTAGGGCGGTAAAGTCGAGCTTACGCCGGGCGATAACTTAATAAGGCGGAAAAACTCTATTTTCGGTCCACTTTATAGGCGTCGAAAATGGTCTTTTTCGGCCTCGTGTTATGAAAAAATATTTACAGTCGGACAACGGGAAGGAATACGTCAATTTAGCATTCGATAATTACTTGAGGGATCACGGAAACAAACGAAGATTAGCGATTGCACACAATCCCGAGCAGAATGGGGTTGCCGACAGAAAGAGCCGTACGTTATTAAACTGGATACAAACTTAAGCATTTGTACACACACGAGCGTCATTCACGCACGAATGTTTTATTCTGTACAGGTATTTTATATGTGCGCGCACCAACTAAGCACGCACAAACGTGATCCAATGCTTGTCTGAGCACAACTTGATAGGCACAAATTTTTTATTCGCGAACAAGCATGAATGGACGCACG
>NW_017131986.1:0-492 GCF_001652005.2 Ceratina calcarata | reverse complement strand
CTTCCACTCTGCATGAGTCCCAGCCGAGGGCGATCCTTCCCTCACTCAGCAGGGCTCTGAATGCTGGGCCTGGCACTAGAACAAACCATGACATTTTACCATTCTTTTGTTTAAGGCTCCTTACAGCCTGTACCACTCCAGCACCGCCATGATCTGAAACCTGTCTCCTCAGTTTTTCCTCGAGTTCCTCTTTCCCTAGTTGCGGGTTCACATCGTATACTCTGAGGGTGGGTCTAGCCTTCTCTAGGAGGGTGGTTTCGAGCTGGGCCTCCTTCAACGCCTGGTCCTGCATCAGCTTAGTTCCTTCCCCTCTGTTGACACTCACTACTATTCCTTTCCCCTTCCGTACTAGACGCTGGACATGTATCCCCATCTTTCCTGGGTCTACTGATCCCCGCACCTTGGTCTTCACCTCATCAGCGGATTTGTAAGACGCCTCAGCCCCATTGCCCGGGATGATCAGGATGTCATCAGTGTTGGTCTGGCTATTCG
>NW_017131985.1:0-492 GCF_001652005.2 Ceratina calcarata | reverse complement strand
GCTATCACGAAAGTCGATATGAACGGTCAGCCAATTCTGTCTGATTTTCTAAAAACACAAATCGAATCTACCGAAGAATTCGATGAACGATTGGTTATCCATATTAGTAGCGATAGAAAAACGGACGAAAGATTAACGTTGCTAAAAGAAAACACTCGTCTGAGTCATCTAACCGAAGGTTATAATGATTTATGGGAAATTATTTCAAATTTTCACGACATTTTCCTACTTCCAGGCGATCATCTCCCTAAATCCCCAATCCTAGAACACGAAATTAAAACTACGGACGAAACTCCCATACATACAAAACAATACCGTTATCCTCCGATCCACCAGGACGAAATTAAAAGACAGGTAACAGACATGTTAGAAAAGGGTATTATCAGAGATAGCGACAGCCCGTACAACAGTCCGTTATGGATCGTCCCTAAGAAATCAGACGCGTCCGGGAAACAAAAGTGGCGACTCGTTATTGACTACCGAAAACTAAAT
>NW_017131984.1:0-492 GCF_001652005.2 Ceratina calcarata | reverse complement strand
GGACTAAGTGCTTCCAGTTAATTGAAACAGTTAATTCGAAGAAGAAGTCGTCTTGTTGGACAGCAAAACGGAACTCGTAACACCGATTTCTGATTAATCATCGCCGACATGGTGTAACGTCAAAGGAAAAGGAACATACGGTCTGTGGTGGTCGAGTTTCGTAGCCAGCTAAACGGCGAAGTAAATCATTGTCGTGCGGTCACGTGACGGTCTCGCGAGAGTAAACGCGGGCGAACCCGTAACGTCGGGGTACGTTGGCATCTGTCGATGACTCAGGGTCGTTCCTTTTCGAGAGACACGTCTGCGGATCGGCCGTGCATCACCGCGGGGAATCGTTACTCTTGCAATCGATGACTAATCGGCTCCAGCCGACTTCGTTTTGATCTTTTATCTACTGCTTCTCACTTTCTCCCCTCTATTTTAAATGTTTCTGTCAAAATTCGACGTTCAACCCGCCGGGAAGCGTCAAACGATAGACATAGAAAATATACA
>NW_017131983.1:0-493 GCF_001652005.2 Ceratina calcarata | reverse complement strand
AGAACGTCCAGTTGATAAAACATTCTGATAGTGGGCGTTCTAATAATCAGGGTTCTATTGCACTCATTCAAATTTTCAACGATGTTTGCGCGCAAATTTTTGTTTCAATCGCCTTTCTGCAGATCGTTATCATATTTTCGCCGCGAACGAGGGTGTACCTCCTACGCTTACGGTTTCGTCTGGTCCGAAGGGACGCCGTGGAGACGATCGTGCGACGGAGCAAAGTGGGCGATTGGTTTCTGCTTTACATGCTCGGCGAGAATTTGGACACGGTGATATACAGGGACGTGATGCACGACCTGGCGAACAAGCTCGCCTCGAGGCACCACCATAGCGTGCCTGGCATCAAGGGGGAGCTTCAGGAAGCATGATCGAAGTGAGTAGTGTCTTTTATTGCTTCGTTAAAGTAGCCTCTTCGAATCGTTAATCGCTACTCCGAGAGGGATCAAACGGTTTATTGAGCAGAGTGGGAAAAATGTGGGAACTAATCATC
>NW_017131982.1:0-493 GCF_001652005.2 Ceratina calcarata | reverse complement strand
TCCACAACGAACATATCGTCCAATCGCAAATCAGGTTCTACCTGAATTTCATAATTTCATCATTAGTTGTCGTATTGAGAATTATATCTTATATCTTGGTAGGTAGTAATAACTGAAAAATATTTGATTTTCATAATTCATTCTTTAAACGATACTACAATAAATGACGAAATTTCTGTTCACATCACAATTTCTATTCACTCTCTTCTTTTTCTATAATTTTATATATCGGGTGAGTCACCTAACGTTTGCACCTCAAATATCATTGTTGTTTTTGAAGATACGTAAAATGTTTTAAAAATAAAATTGAATGATTTAGATAGACGATACCAAAAATATTTTTATGTTTGTCATTTTTTTTTAGAGATATGGAGGTCACGTTCATATATTTAAATAGAATCACCATTTTCTAGATACCTACCATGATAGTCCTTTTCATTAGGAATTCAGTGACTATAATTATTCAAGATCATTCGAGGTCATGGTCGGTATG
>NW_017131981.1:0-493 GCF_001652005.2 Ceratina calcarata | reverse complement strand
GCCTTACTAATGTGATTGCCTAAAATTTAGGTCATTTTTTTAACGTTTCACACTGGTAAGATCTCTTAAGAAAAGTTTCGACGAATTTATTTGAAATCATTTTCAAATACAAGCTTTTAAGGTAAGTTGCACGTTCTTTAAATCATAATATGTCTGCCCTTTATTGTGCTAAGCGTGATCATCGTGATTTGGAACGCACGTGATCGAAAAGTAGCAGTTTACGTGATCTCTAATCTCCAGTTCCTATACAAGATGTCCCAAAAAAAGTGTTAGGGCTGAAGAGAAGTGATTCTGTAAGTATTTCTGAACAACTTCGTTTGGTAAAACGCAAAGTGAAGCATAGTTTTTGAATTATTAACGAAAAACACTGACTAATGGGCTCGCGGCTCAGCGACGGCAGTGATGGTTTGTAGCGCTCGGCCATTGGTCAGTGCGGCCTCACGCGCGCTCTCATTGGTCACTGTTTTTCGTTAATAATTCAAAAACCATGCCT
>NW_017131980.1:0-493 GCF_001652005.2 Ceratina calcarata | reverse complement strand
ATGTAATATACATCTAGTAATTGTTAAATAAACGTCGTGTCTCTCGTATACTGACTTTTGACTCTCACTGTATACAGGATGTCCCAGAAAAAGTGTTAAAGCCGAAGAGAGGTAATTCTGTAAGTGTTTCTGAACAACAATTGCCTTTGGTAAAATGTAAAATGAGCCATGGTTTTTGAATTATTAATGAAAAACACTGACCAATGAGAGCGCGCGTAAGGCCTCCGCTGACCAACGGCCGAACGCTACGATCTGAGCCACTACTGCCTTGGCTGAGCGCGAGCCCTACACGCGTTCTTATTGGTCAGTATTTTTTATTAATAATTGAAAAACCATGCTTCACTTTGCATTTTGGTAAAGGAAATTGTTGTTCAAAAACACAGAATCACCCCTTTTTGTCTCTAACACTTTTTCTGGGATACCCTATATAGTAAATGAACCTTGGGTAAATTTTCTTTACACGTGAAATTTAATTTCTTCGATTCTATAGTAT
>NW_017131979.1:0-493 GCF_001652005.2 Ceratina calcarata | reverse complement strand
CGTAGGACCCGTGCTGACCAATGGCCAAGCGACCCGAGCCACAGGCTGAGCCGTTGACCCAAAATTGTTGTTTAGAAGCAATTCTCTTCAGCTCTAAAATTTTTGCTAATATTTATACATTATTATTGTCTCTTAATAAATGTTTTTTGTCCTTTTGTCGCGAAGATAAACGGCGTGACGTTTGAATCGTACGACAGAGAATTATTCGGTTAATGATTATCGATTGGCTATCGTATGACACGAACCCATTATTCTCGTAATGATTCACGGTATTCGTGGTGACATAACACTCAGTCGACTTGTTATGTCAACGTTCAGGTTTCAAAGATGTGACCGAGTCGACTGCCAGTCGTTAGAAACACATTAAGCAATTAATTAATTTAAGAATTGTCCTCCTCGACTGCTAAACATTTATGAATAATAAATATTGTATCATTTCCTACAAGAAAGAATTAATATTCCATTCGCAAGAAATTAGAATCCCTGTTTTTTT
>NW_017131978.1:0-493 GCF_001652005.2 Ceratina calcarata | reverse complement strand
TAAATAGAATGATTAGATTGAAAGTTTATTATCATTTATTATTGTTCGAGAACTCGAATTTTTTACTATTTTCCATTATTGTTAACGAAAGGATCGAACGAACGAAGTTCTATAATTTAACTGTTTACATAAGGGAAGATCCCAACGGCCATGTTATGACGCTTATTTAGTTACATCAGCGTAAACTGCATCAAATGAAAATACCCTTCTATTTTGACTTTTTTTCATATTGAATAAGATGTGAACTTTAGACCCAGTTTGATCGTTGTCAAGTCAGCAGCTCGCTGTGTATCGAAGAGACCTGGTAAGTATTGTAAACATCTTGTTATATTCGATATTATGCAGGAGAATTAATTATAACTCTTAATTGTATTCATTTATCGATCTGTTTATTAGTTAACAATGGCACGAGCACTTGTAGGTGTGAAGAGAGTCATCGATTATGCAGTTAAGGTAGATATAATCAATATGATAAAATATATAAGATCGAGAT
>NW_017131977.1:9338-10674 GCF_001652005.2 Ceratina calcarata | reverse complement strand
CCTAATACTCTATTGGATTTTTCGGGCTCCGTCATTGAGTTGAGGTGCACGACTCAAAACCTACTGAATCGTCTCTCACAACTTACCTTCGGGAGAATTTTCCCCACTCGATGGCCAAATTCGTTTTAGCATCCCTGACAGAAACCCGACCTTCGATTCCTTGTCATATTTACAACATTCCCCACGTGTTAAACACTCGGTACCTCTGTACCTTCCAATCTTTGTAGCGCTGGCTCTCCTTTCTTAATTGGGGGAGATTTTAATGCGAAGCACCGCTCCTGGAATAATTTTGTAGGAAACCAGAGTGGAACAGTATTATACAATCATTGCTCCAACAACTCTTACGATATCATATACCCTGAAGATTTTACTCGTTTTCAACCTAGGCAAAGACCCTCTACTATAGACAACTTTCTTTCTACTTCAAACCGCGTTTTCAAATGTGAGACGAGGGATCAAGGCCCCTCCGACCATACTACGGTTGTTCTTACTGTAGGAAATGAGGATTTTAGTCCTGGCATTATCTGTGAAGTTGACTAGAATAGTTACTACTCTCACACGGAGAGGCTAAATGTCAAAACCAAATTTTGTAATCCTGATGAGATAGACTCAGAAATTTCGAATATTACAAAACTAATGCACAACTCTGTTAAAACCGTGACTTACAGAGTAAATACAGCAACCACTAGGCATAAATTCCTAATCGAGGATACCTATTTAAGCACGCTTATTAAGAGAAGAAGGAAAATCCGTAAATTCGCTCAGAAGCTTGGTGTTTCGCATTTCTGTTTAATTGTTAATGACTTCTCGTCTGAAATTAAAAGACAGATTTATTATCTCAAAAATAGGGATTGGATTAGGAAGCTGGGTTCGTTTCAGAAGACTGATTCTGAAACTTCGACTAGCACATTTGTTCATTCGCAAATCCTCTCCGGATGGTTTTTTGAAAATTTTCCACCTATTAATTTTTGAATCATTGACAAAATTTCTTAAAACTTCAAGAAGCTAACAGCAAGTATATTCAGAGTTACTGATGAGTTGGCAACAGCTGACAGGAGCAGTATTGAGAGGGGTCTACGTCCAAGTTGCATATGGGTGACGTCCAACCTCGAATGGGGCTGTTCCACCTCCAATAACTATTGCCAACACAAAAAAAAAAATGCCCACTTTCCGGCCGAGGGATAAATTATGAGAACCCTGTGCGTAGGACGCATTAGAACAAAGAACCGAAAGGGAATCGAGGGAAGACTTTTTAGGTTTTTAGTCGACTGTTGACCGTGTCACATCGTAGACGTTTCACCCATGTAGGCACTTTTATCTCAGTTGAACTCAACGA
>NW_017131977.1:3994-7254 GCF_001652005.2 Ceratina calcarata | reverse complement strand
GAATTGCATGCTACTACTTTGCCAAAACGACATCTTTGAATGCTGCAAGTTTCATCAAAATCCGTTTCCCGTCGACCGTAAACTCCAAGTAACTCGTAAGTACCTGGCACGATTGAGCAATCAGAAACGGTGTACGAGCTTAGCCGAATTTTGCCAAATCGATCCGAACTCGATATGCTGGGATAGTTACTCACACGCTTCTAGTCGAATTCTTTAGATGGAGTTCAGGCGAAACCAATCTCAATAAACTACAGCTGAAAATTTATAATAGACTGTAGAGGATTTAGACTCGAAATTATCTCTTTATCTTTATCTTTGTTTTATTATTTACGAAAACACAAATATATATATATATATATATAAATACTTTGTCACTCGCTACAACTCCGTAAGTCCTTATTCGCTTTACAAAACTTTTATAAAAACGCACGTGTGTTCTCTCATCTAAAGTCTTATACGTTATGTCCAGAATTGGACTTTCAGGTACGTGAAAATCGGACAGAGCGCTGGCGACGCTCGGCTCCGCCGACAACGACGATGTCTGTCGTACCGACACATCATCCCCTCCCGAGGAGCTTGGTCTACCAAGCTTCTTCGCTGGTCCGGGGTAGGTTTTTAATTGCGCGAATGGTTGATGTTCGGCTGCTATATTGGTTGTTCCCTCCATCGTTTCGTCCATTTCCGTGACCTCTACGAAAGCGGGTTTCAGCCTTTCAGTCGTGATGCTGACGTGTGTACCGTTTACATTAACGATGAATACGTTATCCCTTGCCCGACTGATTACTTTGTACGGTCCTTCGTATGGTTGCTCCAAGGGTTTACGTACAGCATCTACACGTACGAAAACGTGTGTGCACGAGTAAAGAACCTTATGCGCGAAGACCTTTCTCTTTTCATAATGCGCTGCTGGAACCGATCTGACTTGCAGCATGTGCTGTTGGAACATTTCCACGAAAATTTGAGGGTCCGGTGCCGGCGTGTCTTCGGATATGAAGAATTCGCCAGGAACTCTTAACGTGGTACCATACAGCATTTCAGCGGCTGAAGCCTGTAAATCCTCTTAAACGCTGACTCTCAGTCCTAGGAATACTGTCGGAAGTATCTTTGCCCAATCTTTGGTATTGCGGCACATAATGGCAGCCGTAAGTGATCTATGCCACCTCTCTATCATCCCGTTGGCAGCCGGGTGATAAGCTGTTGTCCTAATTCTTTAGCATAAAATCAAGTTGGTAAGGGCTCGAAATAATCGCGACTCGAATTGGGTTCCTCTGTCTGTTGTGATTGTATCGGGTGTCCCGAACCTTGATATCCACGTTGAATAAAGCGCTGCAGCTACCGTTTCCACGGTCATGTCTGGTATCGGTACTGCTTCCGGCCAACGTGTGAATCTGTCTATAACAATTAAGCAATAATTATACCCTTGAGAAAGTGGTAGTGGCCCCACAATGTCAACATGTATATGTCAGAATCTGTGTTCCGGCACTGGTATGCGGTCCGGCAAGCTTTTTGTGTGTCTGCCAATTTTGCTCCGTTGACAGGCGATGCAGGTTTTGGCCCATTCGGTGATTTCTTTGTTCATGTTAGGCCATATGAATTTTCTTGCGATCGCCCTTCTGGTTGCCCTACCGCTAGGATGCGAAAAGCCGAGAGTCATGTCAAAAATGCGTTTCCGCAAGGATTTAGGTATATAAGGCCTTATATCCGTATTTGAAATGTCGCAATATACTACTATGTCTCCGTGTTGTCCACTCTTAGCGGTTTCAGTAATAGTTTAGTTGAGTTCGACTGCAGGAGATCTTGCAATTCCTTGTCTTTGACTTGTTCTTCCGCTAATTCTTGCGTACTGACGATGACAGGCATGCTCACGGCGTTCACCCTGGACAGCGCATCTGCGACTACATTCTCCGTTCCATTAATGTGCACGATGTTGGTTGAGAACTGCCCTATGTAGTCCAACTGTCGCGGTCTTCTAGGCGGAGCCTTGTCCGACTTCTGCAGGAACGCGTATGCTAACGGCTTGTGGTCCGTTTTTATGATGAGCTCTCTGCCTTCGATCATGTGCTTAAAAAATTTTACACTGTAATAGATTGCTGCTAGCTCCCTATCATACGTGCAGTATCTTTGTTCTCTGGGCTCAAATTTCTTGGATTAGAATCCTAAGGGTTCCCAATTGCTGCCACTCCATTGTTCTAACGTTGCTCCTAAAGCGACGTCTGAGGCGTCCGTATGAAGTGCTAGCACGGCATTTTCCTTAGGATGTGCCAGCAATGTGGCGTCTGCCAACTGTCGTTTGCAAAGTTCAAACGCTTTTTCCGTTTCATCGTTCCAAATTATGGGACGTTTGTCGCGATGCTTCGCTCCTACCAAATATGTGTTAAGAGGTGCTTGTGCCTCGGCAGCGTGCTTTATAAAACGCCCGTAGAAATGAATAATTCCTAGGAACCCACGTAACTCTATAATATTCTTTGGTTTCGTATACGATCGAATTGCTTCGACTCGCTCTGGCAATGGTTTGGTTCCCTCTTTGGTAACGCTGTGGCCCAAGTACTGTACCTGCTCTGCTCCGAAAACACATTTAGCAATGTTTATCGACAAGACATACTTACGCAGGCGATCGAATACTAAACGAAAATGTTTTTCATGTTCCTCTGCATTCCTGGATGCGATGAGGATATCGTCTATGTAATATCGTGCGAAATGAAGTACTCTTAACACTTCGTCCATGAAGCGTTGGAACGTTTGGGCCGCATTGCACAATCCAAATGTCATCACGTTGAACTCGCAAAGTCCAAACGGCGTTACTACAGCAGTTTTTGGCCTGTCTTCCGGTGCAACAAGGATTTGGCGGTACGCTCATGTGAGGTCCAGCGTGGTAAAAATAGTGCAATCTCGCAAACAGTGCGAAAAGTCTTGGATATGTAGAATCGAATATTTATCGGGAACCGTGATTCGATTCAGACGTCTATAATCCCCGCAGGGTCTCCATTCACCAGACTTCTTTTTGACCAAGTGCAATGGGCTGGCCCATGGGCTTCTGGATGGTTGACAGATGTAGCATGAAGTCAAATTCGAGCTTCGCAGCTTTGAGCTTTTCGGGCGACGTGCCGCTTCGTGGACTGGCGGGCCGTTGATCAATATATAGTGTTGCACGGGGTGAGCGGCGCCTTTGACCTTCCTCTGTATTGTAATATCAACATACTCCCGCAGTAGCTCCTGATATCTCTTGGTACTGTCGATTGTCAGTACCGTCGGTACTTCCG
>NW_017131977.1:914-3331 GCF_001652005.2 Ceratina calcarata | reverse complement strand
GCGGGAAATAATGGATCTGTCTCTATACACGATTCTACAGCGAAATATGAGTAAAGAGCATTCCATTGGTTCATAACTCTTTCGACACATTGTGACATTGCTAGCCACCTTGTTGTCGATGGTTGAAGGAGCTTCTGTTTTGCCATGTTCATTATCTCCTGAATGTCTTCCAAACCTTGCTGCTTTTTATGGCTTGTAGTGAAGTACCTATACAATGAATATAACAAATCTTCCACGTGCCTCGGTAACTTCTTGGCAGCATTGCAGGCTGCCAGGTGAATGGAGTGGCATATACATGGTAAAACGACAAGTTCTGAATCGTTTTCTGCCAGCAGCCGAGAAACGAATGAATTATGTTTCCCCACCATTACACTTGCATTATCAACAGAAATGCCAATGACGTTCCTGACTGGAATATTGTATTTTTCCATTGAGTATTTGAAGCAATCGTATAAATACTCGGCATTTCCTTCTCTCAATCGTAGGTAGTCCAGTAAATATGTGTGGATTGCCCCCTCATACGTGTATCTGTTAAGGTGAATACGTAAATTGTCGTCGCATTCGGTAATACGCAGTTATCGACTGTGGTTAATCACCATGTACATTTAAGTTAATGATAGTTGCGTATCTTATACCAAATGTGGTTAACCTTTGCTGTAAGGAGTCTCAGTCTCGAACTGAGTCCTGAGAAGAAAAGACTGTTTCTAGTTTCATAAGTTTTTTCGAGAAGAAGATACACCGTTTAATTTTGCAATATCAAATTTGTATTACTCTGCTATTAACATTAAATAATTAAATAATTGTAACATCAGTATCTTGCCAGGGTGCATAAATTTTTGTACCCTGACACGTCGGTGCTTTCATTTACTAAGATTGAGAAGAATGTATTCCTTAATATTTTAGTCACATTCATCACGATGGCTTCATTGATCACGTTCTTCGTGATGGCTGCAATTTTTGTACTCTTCAATTTCATTTCTGTGGATCCTTCATTGATTGTATTTTCGTCCAAAACTCTACTGGCTGTAATTCACACAGATGCTGCACTTCATTTTCTTCAATGAGCCGTCCGAGTTCACACCACTAATTCGTGGCATCCATTTCCACAATTCTCGATTTGAATGTTTTGAATATGGAATCTAATTGTCCTAAGTTTTTGTTCTTTTCCAGAGCATTTTTTGGTACGAGAAAAGATAATTGGCGTATAAAGTTGTTCTGGAACGGCAGTCTTTTAACTGTCTGTTGGAAAAGCTCTTGATAATATTGTAAGCAATTATTGTAGAACGCTGTTATTTTCTCTTCTTTTCCTTCCTCCGTTGATGAAGTGAATTCAGAAACAATAGCTCGTGCACCTTCCCCGATGTACATTTGATCTATTGACAATAAATATTTTGCATTACACGGATCTAGTGAAGGTAAGTCGTTCCTTTTTGCAACTTCACGTTGCATAAAGTTTGATGCTACCACTGATAGAAAGTTTGTACAGTGTAAATAGAAAGAGTGTAGTAGTACATCATCCGTTTGGAAAAGAGTGTTGAAATTCTGACTTCCGAAGGACATAATTCAAAAAGTCCAAGTACGCCTTTGTTAATGGATGGTTCATCCTGTTAAATATGCCTTCTTCCATGGACATCGCGGGAAATAATGGATCTGTCACTATACACGATTCTACAGCGAAATATGTGTAAAGAGCATTCCATTGGTTCAGAACTCTTTCGATACATTGTGACAGTGCTAGCCACCTTGTTGTCGATGGTTGAAGGAGCTTCTGTTTTGCCATGTGCATTATCTCCTGAATGTCTTCCAAACCTTGCTGCTTTTTAGGGCTTGTAGTGAAGTGCCTGTACAATGAATATAACAAATCTTCCACGTGCCTCGGTAACTTATTGGCAGCATTGCAGGCTGCCAGGTGAATGGAGTGGCATATACATGGTAAAACGACAACTTCTGAATCGTTTTCTGTCAGTAGCCGAGAAACGAATGAATTATGTTTCCCCACCATTACACTTGCATTGTCAACAGAAATGCCAATGACGTTCCTGACTGGAATATTGTATTTTTCCATTGAGTATTTGAAGCAATCGTATAAATACTCGGCATTTCCTTCTCTCAATCGTAGGTAGTCCAGTAAATATGTGTGGATTGCCCCCTCATACGTGTATCTGTTAAGGTGAATACGTAAATTGTCGTCGCATTCGGTAATACGCAGTTATCGACTGTGGTTAATCACCATGTACATTTAAGTTAATGATAGTTGCGTATCTTATACCAAATGTGGTTAACCTTTGCTGTAAGGAGTCTCAGTCTCGAACTGAGTCCTGAGAAGAAAAGACTGTTTCTAGTTTCATAAGTTTTTTCGAGAAGAAGATACACCGTTTAATTTTGCATTATCAAATTTATATTACACTGCTATTGAC
>NW_017131977.1:0-722 GCF_001652005.2 Ceratina calcarata | reverse complement strand
ACCATTTCTGTAACGAAAAGAAAAAACTCTATATTTCCGACGCGTGTCAGAAAAGTCACGTGACTATCCTAGCCCCTTAAATTACATGTAAATCAGTAACTAAATTTAAATAAAACAAGTATATTTTTGTCAAATTGAGAACTAGAAAGTAATGAAATCGTAGTAACAGTTGTCAAGTCATAAGTTTGTTATTTAAATACATATATGGGGAGCCAATTGCTGCAGAGATCTGCATGGATCAGGCCGGCGGCCCGTTTCTCCCTCCACTAAGGGCCGAGTGGGCTTTGCGATAACGAGAAATATGATACTTTACGGCTTGATAGTCCGTCCGGCCCTTGACCGTTCGGTCGGCCCGTCGGCCCCCACTGTTACGAGCCGACGCGAGCCGAACCCAAGGCTCGCCGAGGCTATAGTGCGCTCGCGATTACTTATCGAACGCTGCGTGGTCTCGTCGCCGCGCATCTCATTCAATTTATTACACGATTGCTGTATTTAACGCCTATAAAAATGCGTGATCTTCAACAATAATCCTCACTGTACGCCACGCTACTGCTACTATATGAAAAATAGTGGTAGAAGGGAAAGCACACATTGCACATAAACCTAGTAAATCATGAAATCAATGTAAATTTGCAGCACAATAGAGCAAAAGTAACTAAATAGAGAACCCTTGCACTGCCGCAAAATATACTCTTATTTTTGACATGTCTTGATAAATAATT
>NW_017131976.1:0-493 GCF_001652005.2 Ceratina calcarata | reverse complement strand
TTTCTCACTCTTTCTTGAACGTCTTGATGAGCGGCTAAGTGATACCCAATGTATAACAATGTGATACTCGAGGATTGATATCCATCGATAAAAAACGAGAACGCGTGTGCCGCGACAGTCTCCAAATCCAGCTTCTCGCCTGATTTCTCGAGATCCATCATTAACTGTAGGAAATCATTTCTAGGTGCCGATTCTTTTCGTCTAGTCTCCAAATTTTGCTGGACTATTCTTTTAAATATTTCCTCCAACTCTTTAGGGACGAACTTGACTCTTGCCAGGCGATTCCAGTTCGGAAAAAGAGACAAGAATGTTATAAAAAATCCTTCGATGAAGTTCGGCACGAACATCGAATGACCGATCTGGTCGAACGCCATGGGATTGTCCTTATCCTCGAAGCAGAGACCTTCAATGCCCAATCCAGCATTCGCGACAACTTCACCGGTGAATTTTGAGAACAGATATTTCAGTTCAACTTCGTACTTGTCGTTCAAAC
>NW_017131975.1:0-493 GCF_001652005.2 Ceratina calcarata | reverse complement strand
TATTCTATTTGCGATAACTCTTTCGAATAATTTTCCTAGGTCGTCCAGGAGGCAAATTGGCCTGTATGCAGCCGGATCATCAGGTGGTTTTCCTGGCTTGTTTAGCAATATTAGCTTTGCCGTCTTCTAACTAGTTGGAAATATCCTGTGTTTCAAACAGTCCTTAAATATCTCTCTAATGTGTGGCCCCATCGTGTCAAAGGTGTGACTTAGTATTAGGGCTGGAATTCCTTTTGGGCCTGGGGCTGCTTTTTTCTTGTTCATTCTCCAGATGCTATTTTCTATTTCCTCCGGTGTAATTTCCCACTCCGAGTGCCATTCTTCTGAAGGGTTTGGAGGGGACCAAGGTTGGCTATCTGGGAATAGGGTGTCCACAATTTTCTTCAATAGCTCCGGGCATAAATTTTCTGATGCGACTGGGCCGCAGTTATTCCTTAATTTTTTTGTCCATTTATAGGCTTTTCCCCATGGATTTTCATCCAGTGATAGAAGA
>NW_017131974.1:0-493 GCF_001652005.2 Ceratina calcarata | reverse complement strand
GTATTATCTTGTAGTAAATTTAGTTATGGTGGGGATAGAAGTTCAGTATTCGATCAAATCACTTGAATTTATAACATTATCAATCGCTCGAAAATGTACGCGTCCGAATTCAGCAAACATGCATTATACTCCCAGAAAGAGAAACAGATTCCTTCATGGTTCCTCTTCGTCAGCGAACGTGGTCCCCCACTCGTTTACACTCCAGATGTTTTATACAGGGTGTCCCAGAACTAGTGTTAGGCCTTCAAATGGGGAGAAGCTGAGGTGATTTTAAATAACTTTTTCCTTTGCAAGAAAGTTGTCCAAAGTGCGGTTGACGAGTTATTAACAAAAAACCGGGACCAATCAGAGCGCTCGTATACATGGCGGGTAGGAGCGCGATAACCGCTTCGTGCGTTGCCGCGGCCGTATGCCACGCTCGTGACGACATGTAGGATTAAAACAAAAGTTACATACAAGAGCAACTAAGAAATTGTTTAAATATTACAGAAAA
>NW_017131973.1:0-493 GCF_001652005.2 Ceratina calcarata | reverse complement strand
ATTAACTCAACTCACGTTATAGACGGCTCGACGTATGACGATGGTGCATGAGCAATGTGTTTATTGAAACCTTTTGCAATCGTTTCCGTAATTACATCTCGTTGATTCACACAAAGTCTTTGATATTTATCATAGACCCAAAAACCTGAGCTTTCATTATGCGTAAGAACTTTCCTTGATGGAATGTAACTGTTCTTAAAGAAAGTGTGTCAAATTCTTACACTTATTCGAATTGTATTTATTTCGAATCTCCCGCGAACATTTGCAAACGTACCGCGACCAATCATGGTCACCGGAGAGCTTCAATTGGCGGCGAAGACTTTACATGGGGGCTCGTCGGTGCGCGTCAGTGTTGGGCGCGTCGCAGGTCCCTTTCACAACCAGACGACTGGGTACGTGCGCGAGTGACGTCACATCTGGGGATGACACGTGACCGGAGCATGACACTCGACCCTTGACAGAACTGGGTGCTAAGACGGACCCGAAGGCCGCG
>NW_017131972.1:0-493 GCF_001652005.2 Ceratina calcarata | reverse complement strand
TGCACGAAGTAGGGAGAACAGCTACAGTGGGGCACGTGTACTTGGCCATGCCTGATTTACATCCTTCCTTCTTTTTTTAATGCCGAATATAAATAAATCGATTTTCTTAATTCAAAAGACTTAATTTATTTCACAGATTAAATATACACATTGTAGTCACTTACCTGTAGGCGTGTTCTTATCATATTATTGTCGATTGCGCGTGGCGATCCCCCTCTCCTCGTATCCCAGTCCGTTAGGGTCCGCGTACATTCACTCTTCCCCCCGCACATCACGCACTAGACCGCGCGTATGTTCGCTCTTCCCCTGCACACTATAATAGGAATTCGCAATATCAGCGATGACTCCTCTCTACCCAAAAATCGCATTAGGGCCCGCGTACATTCTCACTTCCCCCGCACACTATAATAGGAATTCGCAAAATCAGCGATGACCCCCCTCTACCCAAAAATCGCATTAGGGCCCGCGTACGTTTTGCTCTTCTTCCGCACAC
>NW_017131971.1:0-493 GCF_001652005.2 Ceratina calcarata | reverse complement strand
TTATCTCGCGAAGAGGGATCCCCTCTTGTATTCGTAGCGACAATGGGACGAATTTTGTGGGAGCGCATCGTGAATTGATGCGAAAATTCACTCGCTGTTATAATTCCGAAGAAATGCGTAACAAGTGTTCCGAATTGGGAATTATTTGGAAATTTAATCCACCCAGTGCACCACACTTCGGTGGTCTGCATGAAGCCGGCGTGAAGTCCGTAAAACATCATTTGAAACGAGTGATGGGAGAATTCACCCCGACAGGGGAAGAAATGCAAACTTTGCTTTGCCAAATCGAGGCGAGTTTAAATTCTCGTCCGATTGCCCCCATGAGTGATAGTGCAGAGGATTATTCGGCGCTTACGCCCGGTCATTTTTTAATTGGCGAACCTTTGAATGCACTACCTCATGAATCTGTGGAAGATGTGACCCTCTCGCGATTAACGTGATGGAAGGTCATTCAGAAATTCCATGAACAGCTCTGGAAGCATTGGACAAGAGA
>NW_017131969.1:0-493 GCF_001652005.2 Ceratina calcarata | reverse complement strand
TTTCTGATATTTTTAATTACTTTTACTCGAGGATGAGAATCTGAAGTAAATATAATCGATTTCTTCAGAATTTGAAATATTATTTATCTATTCTATGAAATCATTCATGATCATAGTAACATGCAAACTTGTTACATTGTGCCAACAGAACACTTTCACCGAGCTAATTGAACTTTGCAGATATGTGGAAGAATATTGAAAGATTATGTTTACTTACTAAGGAAAAAGAGGTCAACAAAAATAAGAATTTTCACTCCCACATATTTGCCCAATATTTCAAGATACGCCTCTGCAAAATAATCAGGTTTCGCTATATAATGTCATAGCGCCTTGAACGGAAATTGAGATCAGATTTCACTTTTTTTTGTACTGAAACTCTTATCTCGTATCCATTGAAATTTGTTTATCTAAGTATTGTATCTATTACAATTTACGAATTGATATTTATTATATTCTGAACGTATCTTTCGATAAAAAATGTATGATCATTCCT
>NW_017131968.1:0-494 GCF_001652005.2 Ceratina calcarata | reverse complement strand
TCGAGTTTCTGTTGGAAAGCGAAGGTTAGTGGTTTATGGTCGGTACGAACCATCAGGGGTCTTCCGTGGACGAAATCCTTGAGATATTTTATCGCTTCATAAACGGCCGGAAGTTCCCGATCGTAAGTGCTGTAATTACGCTGCGTGTTGCTCAGCTTTCGGGAGAAAAATGCTAGTGGTTGGGTTTTTCCGTCAACTATCTGTTCGAGAGCGGCCCCTATTGCGGTGTCCGATGCATCCGTCGTGAGGTACAATGTTGTCTCTTCACGCGGATGAGCGAGGGATGTTGGNTGTCATTTTTTTTGCTGTCTCTGAGATATTCATTGAGGATTGCCTGATCGTGAGCAGCGTTTCTTATACAGCGTCGGTAGTAGTTTATCATCCCCAGGAATCTGCGTAGCTCAACAATTGTTTGTGGCTTTGGGTAGTCCAGCACTGTTTGGACTTTGGTCGCCAGTGGCTTAATTCCGTCTGTTGAAACGTTATATCCCAGG
>NW_017131967.1:0-493 GCF_001652005.2 Ceratina calcarata | reverse complement strand
TCTCTCTCTCTCTCTCTCTCTCTCTCTGCGTTCGATGTTTCATTTTGTATTATTTCTCACGCGTCTTTCATCCTAATTTTCAGGTACGTACAATGTGATATAAAACATAATCGTCAGATTTAATTATTTTCTCTTTATGTTCGTTCCTGAAGAAATAATTTTTATTGGTACGAATTTGAAATAAATGAAACTTAATCGTATCACCATAGTTGCCTCTACTGCAGACTAAAAATTGTATCTGTAGATAACATTGACACTTGAACTCTTAAACTATTTAGTGTTAATAAGCTACTAATGGAAAACTCGTAAGCTCAAGAATCCTCCAATTCTATTATATCCTTACACGTAGCATTATCTCTGATTACGAACTATCATCTGAAATATTAGAATTAAATGAACGATTCCCTAGAAGCTTGTATGAAAGATGAAACATAAACCGCGGATCTGCATGCGAAACGAATCATACGTCGATATAAAAAATGAACATTAAATA
>NW_017131966.1:0-493 GCF_001652005.2 Ceratina calcarata | reverse complement strand
TTCACACGTTACTCGTATTTGATTGATAGCATGATCAACATTTTTTAGAGCAATTACATGTTTCTACTATGGAATTTTATCAAGTTTGCTGGAAGTGTCCGATGTACTTGTGATCTTTCAATATTCGCAGCCATGGCATCTGCAGGAATTTTTAGTATGCATAGTTTAGATTTCTTGAATTGGTGAATTTTCTATCAAATCAGTTGGATTTATGAGGAATAATAGTAATCTTGTGGTATTAATTAAGATAATCGAAACCATATTCATGTTTTTTTCATTTTTCGAATAATATGATTTGTCATATTTTTCGTCTGCTTTTCATTAGGTTTCATACTTTAGGTTTTTTGCATAGACAAGTTTTTTGTCAAATCTGAACTATGGTTGTCATATTATAGTAGGAAGATAGTTGAATTCATGAGGAATAATATAATTGTGGTATTAATTTTGGAAAAATCGAATCTTTTTGATCAACACGACTCATTCATTATTTGAT
>NW_017131965.1:0-493 GCF_001652005.2 Ceratina calcarata | reverse complement strand
GACTTGGTATACATAAACTGCTCGTATAATTCTCCCTTCACTCACACATACTAATCATTTACACCCTTCTCGCTCCACCACTTATACAGGGTGGGCCTGAAATCGTAGTACAACTGGACAGGGGATGATTCTACGATAAAAAAAATATTTTGGTATAACATTTTCTCATCTGGAGTTCCGTTTTCATTTATAAAGAGTACATTGTTTTTCTTTTTCTTCCACTCAATCCTTAATTAAACGTTATATAATTTATTATTCTTTTATATACAGATTAAATATATTATCCAGTTTTTTTTATCATTTGATTAAAAATGTTACTTTCTCGTAGAGATTCGACAGATAATAGTTCGACACGTCTTTAAGATAACTGCAGAATCGCAAATTGTTACCCTCTTCATTTCCTCAGATCAAGTGTATTCATTCTATATTTATACATATGCATACGTCGCATAAAAACTGCATTCACTGCATTGCATAAAGGGATATCGTACGA
>NW_017131964.1:0-493 GCF_001652005.2 Ceratina calcarata | reverse complement strand
TCTAAAGTGCATAAACTTTTGGGATTGACTGTATAGCCAATACATCCTTAATGTATAAAAATTGCTAGGTCTCAGAAGAATTTAAAGACTCTCAAGTAAACTGCAAGGTAGCAAGATTTTGATTCGAATTTTAATTATGATTAATTAGCATTGAGTTCAAGTATTGTCACATGAATTATTCTACATATCTCATTTTATATCATTCTGTCATTATGTTTTCAGGATTTGAAATCCTAGTTCAAAGTTCAACATTTGTAAATAAATTAAATTGGATCGAAAAAAGCTAAAACTAGTTACAATTGTCAACGTCGAACAGACCAGAGATATTCATGGTATTTTTATTAATCTAATTGTTTTAAGTTTGCATGCCAAGTGGGTATCGTTTTGGGTAACTGTACTTACGTTTATCAGTGTACAATTTTTTTAGAATAATATCAGACAGAATGGAATCACTGATATACGTAAATAATCCCCATTCGTCTCTCACTTCGTT
>NW_017131963.1:0-493 GCF_001652005.2 Ceratina calcarata | reverse complement strand
GCGCCAAGCGAATAAATTTTTACGAGACGTGCGGACGGCAAAGTGTTAAGAGTATTAATGGTTTGAACATAGTAAAATCTAGTGAGAAAATTGTACAGGAGTATGGTAATATTTTTAACGGCCTGGGACAATTTAAGAGAGAACTGGAAATTCACTTAGTAGAGAATGCACAGCCTTTCTTTCAAACTACGCCACGAGTTGTCCCTATAGCCTTATTACCAAAGTTAAAGAAAGAACTTAAAAGGTTAGTAGAGGCACAGGTAATCAAACCAGTGGATTTTCCCACGGATTGGTGCAGTCCAATAGTTGTAGTACAAAAGCCCAAGTCGGATGAGATTCGGTTATGCTGGATTATACAAAACTTAAATCTTGGGTCAAACGCGCGGTTTTCCCAGTGCCAAGAATAGACGTTGCACTTACGAAATTAGAGGGAGCAAGAATATTTTCGAAGCTAGATGCGAAAACTGGATTCCATCAGATAAGGTTAGCTGCG
>NW_017131962.1:0-493 GCF_001652005.2 Ceratina calcarata | reverse complement strand
ATTAAGAGTTTTTGGTCAACCGTATCAAATGCCTTAGCCAGATCTAAAAAAGTTGCAATTATAGGTTTGCTTTTATTCAGATTAGTGTATATAATATCTGCAAGCAGATTGAGAACATCAGTAGTTCCTCTATATTTTTCGTAAAATCAAATTGTTTATTTGAAATCATATTTCCGAAAAGGCATAAAGTCTACTGTAAATAATTTTTTCAAAAATTTTAACGGTGTTCAATATAAACGAAATAGATCTGTAATTTGATGTGCAAGCTCTATCTCCTGATTTGTGAATAGGAACCACATCAGCAGTTTTTAATAGCTGAGGCCAAATAGATTTATAAATACATCAATTAAAAATGTGTTCCAAAGGCGTTGTTATGAAAGCAACAATCTTTTTCATGGTTTTCATATGAACACCATCCACACAACCAGTTTTATCTTTCATATTGTTAGGGGATAGGTGGCCCCTAACGGGTCCGGAATCGAGGTACGAACAC
>NW_017131961.1:0-493 GCF_001652005.2 Ceratina calcarata | reverse complement strand
CTGCTTTTGGGCAATATAGGTATATACTAAGTTTCAGTCTTTCTAGTGTTAAATTGTGGATTTCTAGACATTCGTCAGAAGTATAGAATTGGGAATATTCTATCTGCATGATTCGATGTTTAATGAATAAAAGCAAATACATGTCCTTTATTAAGTTATGGACAGACTGTGGATTTGTGGAAATTTTTTTACAATTAGCAGAGTTCAGGTACATGAATTTTTCTACGTTCTCACTTGATGAGGCACGATGATGATTCAAATGGAACTTGAACTCTGAGTGAACTGATCAAAATTCTCTGTTATATGAATACATAAAACTCTGCAGTCTATTCATAAAATATGCAGAACTATCAGAGTTCGAAGAGACACATTTTTCATTGAAACAAATTTTTATGTACATCATCATTTAACGGAATATGATTCGTCTTTTCCATTGATTCCATTCAAATCTAATAATTTCATTCAACATTAAAATCTGCAGCCTGCCATAATT
>NW_017131960.1:0-493 GCF_001652005.2 Ceratina calcarata | reverse complement strand
GCCCACTAGTACGTTTACACCCTGTATATTATTGAGTGCTACACGATTGTTGATTATTTTCGACTGAACACGTATCGAGATAAAATAACGTACAAATCTCCACAGACTCAACATTGGACGCGCAGCTGTAGAGGGAGATTCAAAGTCTTCGACACATATAGTAAAGAACAAAATGCAATATAAATAACGTTGAATTAAAATTGAATTTTTTATCAATTGAACAGACAAGTTTGTCGGATGGTCAACTCGTAGGAATGAGGAAACATTGGCACGAACTTTCGAAGTAAAAACTTACCAATTCGCCGCGAAACACGGCAACTTTCGTAAACAAGACCGAAATATAGTTGGCGCGGAATATTTTTCTGAGAAGCCAAAGGTCCGATTTTAATGAGCTTTTGATATGTTTTGTACATACATTAGATACGCCTGATCTACATTCGCTGTAAATTTTAACTTCCTCATGTCAATAGATTAGAAGATATAATTGTTTATG
>NW_017131959.1:0-493 GCF_001652005.2 Ceratina calcarata | reverse complement strand
TACATTATTATTATATCTCCTACGACTTGTTTTACCATACTAGTCAGTTTTAAGACTTAAAAAATTTGTGCTTAATATGTGATAATGATGTTTATTTTAAAATATTCAGACTTGAAATAAAGTGATTTTATTTAATCTTATAAGAAACAGCACAAGGTGTTCTTACAAAAATACGAATTACGTATAGAGATCAATAAATAGATGGACGTTAAGATATATAATTTTGTAACAATGCAGCATAGTTAGAAGTGCTATATGCTAAATAAAACATCTAACGAAATCTCTAAATAAATTATCATATTTATTGTAATCTTTTTTACATATTGCCTTTTAAAATAATTCAGGTTTAAGAAAATTAATTGCTCTACATATGTATTCAATCAATGTTTAATATACAATGATTAAGTTAATAGTTCCTTTTCTTTGTTGTATTCAATCAATATACATATGTACATAAAAATGAAATAAGTGTCAATCAAAGCATGCAGTAATT
>NW_017131958.1:0-493 GCF_001652005.2 Ceratina calcarata | reverse complement strand
GAATAAAAGTAGAGTCATTATGTAGGATATCTTGTAAATTATACATATATAATATCTTGTTAAATAATGTTAGGTTCCGAAGGAGTCCAGGTGATCACACTGTATTTTTTCGTAATGCAAGTCTGAAGTTTATACAGTAGATAGATGTATCATTATTGCTTCATATGTTCTACCAGAAGGAATCATTTTATTATCTGGTAAGGTGCAGCAAGGAGAGACTCTGTGCGCAATGAATCCAACGAAAAAAATTGTTTGTCTCTGGGAAAAATCGACCCCTTCGTGCATTATTTACGTATCATTGTATCCTCTCATTTTCCTCGACTCGTTCCTTTGAATAAATCATTAACGTTGTTGTAGAGTTCGAGCGAATTTTAATTATTTCAAAAAAATCGAATCGATCAAAATATTTTAAATCGATTTTCGCTTTTTATTAAGGATGTATAGGCTATATACTTAAACAATGCTAACACGTTGAATGCAATTTTTTATACTT
>NW_017131957.1:8914-9627 GCF_001652005.2 Ceratina calcarata | reverse complement strand
AACTGCGATAATTATTTAATAGAATATAAACAGAAATGTAGTTTTAATCATTTATATATTAAATAGTTAATACATGCATTATTTATTTAATTAATTCTGTTGTATATATAAGACGAAAAGAAATAATAAAAAATGCTTTATGTAAGAATCTCGTCAGTTGGCTAACTTATGGACAGGAGTGTACACGTTGTGTACAGTATACTGTTCTAGGTAGGAGTTACGCTTGTATCCAGAAAACGCGATACTCGTAAATTTCGTGGGTCTCTGTAACCGTTCGTTTCGTTGTTTGATACACTTCCAGCTTGATAAAGCCAAAGAAAAAAAAAAAGGGGAACTAACTATGGGAAATGTATAGGCGCGATGTTCGGATCGAACGGACAAAAGGAATTCGAAATACGCGCGGCCGATTCATCAATACGGGATTGTTTTACAGGACTTCATATTTCGCAAACATTCTAAAAGCTCTATCGGTGATACAAAGTCGAATTTTTCTATATGGAAAACAGCAGAAATTCATTTCGAGTCTTGACTGGTATTTCGTTTTATTAATTGCAATTATTTAAATTTAGTCTACTTGCAGTTTTGTCAGTCTTTCATTTCAATACAAGGAGTCAAGTTTAAGGAATTTAAGTCTGACCAATATTGACTTGTACTACTTAAAACCGATATTAATTTCATTCTTTTCATATAAATTACAATCTTTACTAAAAATT
>NW_017131957.1:1836-7764 GCF_001652005.2 Ceratina calcarata | reverse complement strand
TTTTTAACAGTAGTACTTTTCCTGTATTCTGTTGCAAAACGTCAGGTTGCTCCATATGGATTTCTTCGTCCAGTTCACCGTTTATATAAGCCATTTCAACATCTAGCTGAAATAATGATAAATTCCATTCAACAGCAAGCGCCATAACTATTCTTATTGTGCCCATTCTAGCAACTGGTGCGTATGTATCAGTGAAGTCTATGCCAGGTTGTTGAGCAAAACCTTTCGCTACTAGTCGTGCTTTTCGACGCTCGATGGTTCCATCTGCATTGTACTTTGTTCTTAGAACCCATCGACAACCAATGACATTTTTGTTATCTGGCCTTTCAACTTCTATCCATGCACCTGCATTCTTAAGCGCATTGTACTCCTTTTTCATTGCACTTTTCCAATCATTTGAGTTTGGACCATTTAACGCTTCTTCTACAGTTGGAGTTTCTTCACGGACCATATTTGCTTGATGTTGGATGGGTACTAAATTGTACTGTTTCCTTGGTGCACCTCGTCTACCTGTACGAACGATTCTCGGTCTACCCGGTCCTCTCTTGAAACCATCTTCTTGCTGGTGTTCGTTCGGGTTACGACTCGTATCTTCATTTAGATTATCAGTGTCACCGTCACTCGAATCATCACTGACATCATTACAATTATGGTCGATTACGGCTTCTGTTTCATTTTCTAATGACTTATTGTCATTATTTGTGAATGTCATCTCCAAAGTATTTTCATCAGCCTCTTTTTGCAAGGCTTTTTCGATGAATTTTACATCTCTGCTTTTGACTATTTTCTGTAATTCAGGATTCCAGAGTCTGTACGCTTTAGAGTCTTCTGCGTAACCAAGGAATATACAGGCTTGCGATTTTGGCGATAACTTATCACGGTTAGGTGCTTTATCCAATACATATGCTTTGCATCCAAAAACCTTCATATGTGACACATTTGGCTTCTTTTTGAACCAGGATTCATATGGTGTAACATCTTTCAGAGCCTTAGTGGGTGATCTATTTCTTATATACATGGCAGTGTTTATCGCTTCTGCCCAAAATCTTTTTGGTAAGTTGGCTTCGATCAGCATGCACCTAGTCATCTCAACAAGCGTCCTGTTTAACCGCTCCGCTACGCCATTTTGTTGCGGTGTATGCGCCACTGTCCGCTCACGTTTGATGCCCCATTCTTTCAACTGTTTATCGAAATCCTTGCCACAATATTCGAGTCCGTTATCTGTCCTTAAAATCTTAATTTTTCTCCCCGTTTCATTTTCAACGGAAGCTTTATATTGTCTAAAAGCATCTTTTACTTGATCCTTTGACTTTAAGAGAAATATCTTCGTCAACCTCGTCTTGTCATCTATAAAGCTAGCAAAATACTTGGCTCCGCCAATAGATTCAGTGCGCATAGGCCCACAAACATCTGAGTGTATTAGCTCAAGTGGTTGTTTGCTTCTATTGGTTGACAAAGCAAACGGAGTTGCAGTTTGCTTGCCTTTTAAACAGGTTTCACAAATTGCCAACTTACTATTCAGATTTATTGTTAGACCTTCCACCATCTGTTTAGTCGTCAACAACTTCAAGTCTGCTGCATTGAGGTGCCCATATCTCATATGCCATAATTCATTTGAAGTCTCAGCAAAATTAGCTATCTCTTCCATCTTAACCTGACTCGATTTAATTGTACCCGGCGAAAGCTTCAGGAAATATAAATTCCCTACCTTTGGAACCGTTGCGATTACTTGTCCCTCTACATTTTTTATTAGAGCTGTATTATTCGCAAACGTGACTCTTATCTTGGCATTGGTTAAACCAGACACGGATAGTAGATTCATTTTCAAATCAGGCACGTACAGTGTATTCTCACATCTTATATGCTTGACATCATTTCCATTTGCTAGCGTGAGATGTACAGTTCCAGTACCTTTGACCTCTGCACTCATATTAACGGCTAGTCCTACTTCTTGGCCTGTAACAGACTTTATTTCTGAAAATAATGACTTGTCATTACACATGTGAGACGTGGCTCCACTGTCGATACACCACACATTTTTGTTTATAGCCACAGCTCCCAAATCCGAAAGTACAAAAGCTTCTTGGTGATCACCATCTGTCATAAGGGACGTGGTGCTGTCTTCACAATAATGAGCTTGGTATTGCCTATTAGATTTTCTCTTCCAGCAATCATTAGCTTTATGACCGAGTTTCTTGCAGTAACTACATTTATACGGCTTATATTTATCTTCAGTGCTCTCATTATTTTGGGGCTTAACTGTCTTTTCTTCTGTGTTGTGTTTCTTATTTCCATTCCACGACTTGCTTGAACTTCCATGTTTCACATATAACGCGTTATGGGTATCTTCTTCATCCAGTCTCTTTCTGGCTTCAGCTTCTTCTAGAATCTTAACCTTTAATGACTGTGGATCAGGTAATGTGTCTCTAGACTCTATAGCACATCTAAAACCTTCATAACTTCTAGGTATACTGTACAAAATTATGATGGTTAGCAAATCATTGGCAATTGGTATATCCATTTGTTGCAATTTATCTACTATTTCAAATAGTTTACTTAAGTGATCTGCCATACTACCGTCGTCAGTAAGCCTTGTAAAAAGTAGTTTCTTCAACAGTGTCGCTCTCTTTGCCGGTCCTTTCGAGGCATATATCCTCTCCAGCGCATTCCAAGCATCCATTGATGTTTCGAGGTTTTTTACATGGCAAATTTCTGACGCACTCAACGAGAGAACAATATCCGCTTTTGCCTTCTTATCGAATCTCTTCCAAGTAGCAATTTGCTCCGCATTGCTTCCCGTATCTGCCGGTTTTGGTTTCGATCCATCCACATAACACCAAAGATCGTTTTTGGTGAGAATTGCCTCCATTTGCTCTTTCCACGTGTCATAATTGTCTTTGGTTAATTTATCAATTTGAATGTGGTGAGTCATGATTAGTATTCTATCAATCGATCAAGCACGAACACGCGGCACGTTATAGGTTACGCTAACAAGAATTCACACTTTACTCTCGTTTTTATGCCTCTGGGCCCATAACCTGTTAAAAGTTAATGTTTGCAGAGTAGTGGACTTGCTTACACGTAAACGAGCGATGATAAAATGAATACTAAACACTGGATGTTTCAAGATTTATAAAGATACTTTATTTTATGTTATACACTCGTTCAGCACATGTCACCGGAAGTAGCCAAGAGCATCAGCAGAGCCGTGATCTACGCTCGATAATATATATGTCACTAGGTGACGCTAAGAACAGTACGCGGTGAATATGAAATACATTCTAACAAGAATTCTATATGAATTATATTTCGTTAATTATCGAATTATTTTGCATTAATAATTGCTACATGATTTCTGAGAGGTCGTCATTTTAAATACGATGAATGAATATTATGCTCAGACAAGACTATAATTTCTTAACATAAATTCTTCAATTAAAATGATATTCATGAATCACGATAATTGCAATTAATTCCACGATTAGAATTTTTGTTCTAACAGAATAAAATTTGCATTTTGACCTCTGCTTTGGTTTCCATTTTTCAATTCCGACCTTAACTTCGAATTGTGTCTTCCATTTTATTTTCCTAATTCGCCTATTAAATTTGTGGTAAGTCTGCGAAGTTATGAAAAATTTCTGCCAGATGGAAAGTATAAATTTATCCGTTTCTAGGATCGAACAGAATCGCAAGTAGGAAGAAGTTTTTCATCCGCTAGTATCTCGATTCGTCGTGCACGGGCGACATTTTCAAACGGGGCAACGGTTACAATATCGCATCATGGCTGCATAATGGTTTCGATATAAGCTGCGATAGGGAGTAGCTACGTCGCCGACAGCTGACAGTATCTACCTACGGAATGCGATTCAGTAAAGGACAATGGTCCGCGTTTAAAACAGCCCGTATAGATAACCCGGTGGCCTGGTTCGACGGCACGCCGTACACTGCCTTCCATTTCCACGAACCCCTCTAACCGATTCCATTCATACTTGAAATCATATGCAATCTACGCCCGAAGATCCGTGCGTTTGTCTGAGACCCGAACATTTACTCCATTTCTGTTTAAATATGCAATTCTTGTTTTTCCTTATTTCACCAGAATACTTAACACTAGATTGCCTCAGAGTTCACAAAATGGTGGACTTGATTACAAGTAAACACCTGATATTAAAAAGAATGCTAAATACTGGATGTTACCAGATTAACACTAGATTGCCCAAGGAAGTAATTTTTTCCTTATATAGGTATATACTAAGTTTCAGTCTTTCTAGTGTTAAGATTGCATGAATTCTTGCATAAAAATAATAACAAAGAAGAAATCTGAAAGTTGCCGTAAGTACATCTAAGGTACATCTGTTTTTTTTCTCTACCTTCATTAAATTCTGATAATCCAACGTGTAAACGTGGTGAGAACCAGGCTTTTGAATTGGCCAGGGCAGTTTTTTTTTCCCCTGCAAGTCCGACGGAAGAGCAAAGTCAGAGGAGGTAACAGACTCGAAAGCGCGACTTTATGTGACTGAGGTTCCAGGGACGCGCCGGGGGCTGGCAGGTCGAGTTAATGACAGGACACGGGGCGGCCAATTATTTAACCAATTATTTACCCCGGCTACGGGCTGGGTAAACCGGGTTTTATCAGCAGTTTCGGCCGTCCACGCGGCACGGAGAGCACGGAATCGCAAACAAGCCGCCACGGCGATACACGCCGCGTGTACTTTTCCTAAAAGCTTAAAAATAAAATGACTCGAAACGACGAGCTCACTTACATTGAGTAAATCTAATAATATACATAAAACAGTGAAATGCGATTCGTCGGAGGGATTAATTCGCCGGAAACTAAATACAGATAACACGATGGAAGAACATAATATGGCAACAAAGGTATGATAACGCATGAGGAACATTTAGTTCTGAGTAAATTGCACGAGTTCGCCCCTTAATCCCGGGAAGGGTTAATCCCGGGGGAGAGGGAAATTCGGTTGGCCAAGGCTTGGCTCGGTAAGGTTGCCGGAATCCTTTTATTTGACAAACGGCCACGAGTAATTAAATCGGTACACGCGGCGCCCGGAAACACTCGCTAACTAATGCGAAGCAATAACGTCCGGTTTAAGCCCGGAGCCTAATTACTATAACCGGACCGGGATTACCAAACTCCGATTTCATATTTATTGATTTTATTATACCAAACATTGTCAATGAATCAACAATAATTCCCACAGACATTAGACATCATCAAACATTGAATGTGTGGAAAGGAATCAGGAGAAAAATGACCGACACTGCGTTAGTATATTAAAGATATATATTTGATCGGGTCGCGACCAGCTTCTTCCACGTCCAGAGCTGTACTGTCTTAAAAACGTTCCCGAAACGCAGCACGTCTCGAGATTTTTAGACGTTGCCGTCGTTATCGGGCTGCCCGTATACCTCACAAAGTTCTTCGCGTTTCCGGCTGGCATTTACCATACTCGTACAATGTCTTACCATCTTATCCTACACTGTACTGGTACGGAACATTGTAAGAGCCTACAGTTTGTTTAATCGATAACAAAAGCCATTGAAGTTGTCATTATATCATTTTCCGCCCTAGGGCGGGAATGTGCTATTTTGCGCCCGCTAAACATGCACGAGAAACCGAATTTCGCGCCCGGAGTGTCAAAAAAAATAGGACCACGCGTAGCCGAATGCATTCGCGTGGGCACGATATGACATAGCAACAGTACATACCACGCGGGTGGCGGCCCGCATAACCAAGCGTAGTCGTACGAGGCAGTACGCAGCGAATTCTTCGAAACTTCAAAGTGCAACTACGCGTGACTTCTTTCTATCTTTCTTTCCGTCCTAATATGTACAATGCTGAAATATACAACATGTAGAATAATGGTAATTAATAAAATCATCCCAAATTGGCAGATAAAAGCTATTTATATG
>NW_017131957.1:0-1105 GCF_001652005.2 Ceratina calcarata | reverse complement strand
ATTTTCACTGAAAAGCTTCATTGATTTCTATATATGAATTATGAAATGGATACAAGATTTAATAAAATCGAAGACCAATAAAAACTGCTCGTTCAAACTATACGAAAATTCCAATAAAATCGGAAACCGTAAAACCAGTCTATCTCAAACAGTATCAGAATTAATATTAGAACTAGGAAACGTGTAAAAATCACTAGTTTTCAATAGAGAAATGCGTATATAAAAAGAGTCGTCGATTCTAGCGTTAAACGATGAACAGTGTCAGCATGTGGAATGACGTCGGAGCGTAAAAAGCGGCGTAATTAATTCTTTGTAATCCCATGGAAGACAGGGTGAAAAATATTATCTGTGTAAAAGAACGACGACGGGCGGCCGTCCGAAACTGCACAAACGGTGGCTGAGACACGTCGCCGAGCGAAAGGAACGGCGGCGGTAAAAATATATTTAAACGGTAGCACAGCTGGCCCGTACGCGGCGCACGTAAGAACCGTTTCCATATGCAACGACTTTGTACACAGACAGTCGTCGGCCTGGGTTAAAAGCGTTACGCCAGTGGATAAGTGATACCAAGTCTCGGGCAGAGAAAAAAAGAACGAGAGGAACACGCGTACACAGACGTTTCAAATGCTCAGTTGCATGCGCAGCAAATTGTTTGAGACAACCACTAAATTCGCCAAGTGTGCTACGGAATTCGTGGACAGTTTCATTTTATAAAGCATTCAAGAAGCGTTGGCATTTAAACATATTTATATGAAAATTGTTAAGAATTTTATTTAATTAAATCAAATGTCAAATGGCAGATTTTAGTAAATAAAATCATATACAAAAAAACGACGTCGACGACTTAAAAATATATCTACCATTGTCGACGGTCGCCGATTAAACCGTCGGCGATCGGAATTGAATAACGAAACAGAGGGATCACAGAAATAGTTGCATAAACGAGCGAGTTCAGTGAAAATCGGTTAATAAATCAGACCCCGGGGGGCCGCAAATAAAATGCGGCCGTCAATTATAGGATTTTTCGCATCGGCGAACAGGGTGGTGAAAAATCGATGCTAAACCTTGCCGCGGTTTCGCGAAACGAGGCAGAAAAAAAAAAAAA
>NW_017131956.1:0-493 GCF_001652005.2 Ceratina calcarata | reverse complement strand
TACGATACTTTCACGCTCCAATCACTATAGAAAGTTATTATTATTATTTTCGTAAACAATATAAAAGCTTCAAGTTCCATAGAATGTTGATAATAACAGAATAAAATGACGCTCTCGGGTCTTTTCAATGCGGGGCGACTCGTAATCTTTTTACACGTATATTATACTCGGGGAAAAAAGTAAAACGCGACGGCCGGTAGCTAAAAATAAAAGAAAAATCGCGTCGCGATGCGTTACGTATAAAGAGCTCATAAAGCGGTTCGTGCGTATAAAGGGTTAACAACTTTTCTGCGAACCTCCTCCCCCCACTCGGGTCCTCATCGTTTCTCGTTTTTCCGTCGACGTTATTTTCCGTCCAACCTGCTAACGAGACGCCGTAAACTTGTCCACCACAGCTATTTACGGCCTGTTCGCACCTATGGAATTACAATTTCGAAATGCAATCAGAAAATCCGGGTTTCACCTTTGAACTTTCGTGTTTAATTAACAGAAT
>NW_017131955.1:0-494 GCF_001652005.2 Ceratina calcarata | reverse complement strand
TCGTATGAGGCCAAAGTCCAAGCCCTGACATAACCGTTATGCTAAACTTGTAATAATCCGACGTAACGCGATCCATACCGCACCGCAGCTAAAACGCAACTGACTCTCGTGCTGTCTCAATGGTGCAGAATTTTTTTCTTTTTATTCTTCCCCTACGCAACACTGCTGAATAATTTAAGCACGAGACGATGGGGTCCCGGGATGATTGACGGGAGATGTAATTTTAAAATCGTGCGAATACACGTNGTATTACAATTTCTTGTGAATTATGAAGAAGAGATATTTCGCAAGGAGTTTTCTTTCATTTCTGTCTCAGGTGGCATCGACTGCACGAGCAGACGAGGGTAGCAGAAAAGGGGAAGCGTTGAACGTGTTTTTCTACGAATTTTCACCCACCCTCGATGTATAGTCCGGTGAAATTATTTCTCGGGCAGTCTTCAGTCGGCTCCGTGCGGTTGGAACGTGCGGATGTGTACAACGAGAATGCTTCGTAT
>NW_017131954.1:0-493 GCF_001652005.2 Ceratina calcarata | reverse complement strand
CCAGTTTAATTTCAATCCCCGGACGATTAACCGAATTCAACATAACCTCATTATCATCGCTAACCATCGTCGTTGACGATTTATTACGAAAGTATATTTAGTCTCGCTCGCATGCTCGTAACGAAATTCGCTTCATAGTTTATTTAACACCGCGATATTACTAATGCCGCCATTGAGAGCTTCAAAGAGCGGCATTAAGCCGGGTCGTAAAAAACTTTTAACGGCCGGCGTTAAATTTCCCGGAAACGCTTGCGAGTCGTTAAAACACAATATTAAAAAAAAAAGGTGGGGAAAAACTATAGAGTACGCCCCCTTATTTGCATTCGCGGAGATTTCTCTGCACGAAATTCACCGATAACCGGCAGCCTTTATCTAATCTGCAGAGAGTGTACATAGGTGAGCGCATGCAACGTGCTCGTTAATCGTGCACCGTTGCAAGGACGCCTAGGAAAAATGCAGAGGGAGAGGAGAGAAAAAAGAGGAAAAAAAAAAA
>NW_017131953.1:0-494 GCF_001652005.2 Ceratina calcarata | reverse complement strand
TTAAATGGCTCGGATGAAATAAGTACACCGAACCTTACTTTTTTTTCCTTGGCTTCTCGCGCCAAATGTCAGGCTATAATGGAGTGTTCGTTGTGTCACTGACACACTGTAGGCATGTATTGTGAAANTTACTAGCGCCTCCTACAATTGTTGTATGAACTAAACTTTGCTTCAACTCGCCCCACTTAGGTTTGTCCCCCCAGGTTTGCACTGCCTGGCCTTTCTGGGCCCAACAACCGCCTGTAACAGGTTTATAATTGATGAATACAATCATATAATTGCTCAACCATAATGTTGTACTAAAAAAATGTATGAAAACGTACTCGTACATTCAGTGAGAAGTATTCTTTTCGATTTCTAAAGACTTCATCCATATTCATCCTTGTTGACACTAGTCGCACATCCGTACAATTGATGACTCCATCAACACCGGGCAAACCTATTGCTTCATTCCATTTTCCTAAATCCTGGAATAAACACCGATTTTCCTGGCG
>NW_017131952.1:0-493 GCF_001652005.2 Ceratina calcarata | reverse complement strand
GTGGTTCTTGAGAAAAAAATTCAGAAATCTTGCGATTCTGCATAAAAATCGAATTTAATTTACTATCAATTTATATTTTATTTTATTCCGTCGTGTCGCTATTCCGTTTCATAATTTCTCAATGCCATTGGCATTTCCGTGAGATAGGTTCCATAACGAACGTCCTCGAGGCGTTTATCAGTAGCCACCAGTCGGTGCATTATACAATATGTATTTTTCCGTGGTCGCGGTTGGATCTCTTATTATTGAGTTACACTTACTTTTCCAGAGCAGACGTGCCTTTTGCAGATGCTGATGCTGCGGATGCGTCCTCAGGGATGAGGCGGTCGAATCGCTTTCCGATCGCCTCCTCTCGCCTTCTGGTAGACCGTAGATGTCCAACAAGAGTTGATCCACCAGCGAGGTGACTGCCTCCTCCTTTTTCTGAGGCGCGTTAGGTAACGGCGCTGGATAAATCTAAAACAAACATAAATATTTATTATTATAAACAATA
>NW_017131951.1:0-493 GCF_001652005.2 Ceratina calcarata | reverse complement strand
GCGTTAAGAAAAGGAGGATTGCTCCTGCGTGTTATGCTCATTTCTAATGTACGGAGGGGTTCGGAGAGGGTAGTGTGTTCTGCTGATTTATTTCGTCTAAGCTTTCAATAACAGAGAGAGGTGATGCGCCATGGCCAAGTCTACCTGACAGGTCTTACCTGAACCAGTTGTAGCCACTGATCCACTCCATAACCTTCTTCGCGTGGGCGCCCAGTAATTGATCGCCAGCGCTCTTGAGGCCGAAAGCGCGGTTATGGTTTCGCAGTATGCTGATTGTCAGCTTAAGGCTGATCAGCAGGCGGGGCGTAACGGGTTTCTGACTGAGCGATGTATTCAGACCGGCATCGGCGATGTCAGTGTCAAAGCGCCTAAGATAAGGGACCGCAGTGGTATACTGCATACGCTTCAACAGCCTCTTCCTACCTCCCTACCTGAAGCGGGCTACATCTGTTGAAGAGTTGCTGGCGTGGCTGTATCTGCGCGGGGATGACTA
>NW_017131950.1:0-493 GCF_001652005.2 Ceratina calcarata | reverse complement strand
GTTTTTAATTTAACGTATGATGAAATGGGAATCAAGAAATAGGCGTATTATTGCAAAAATTCTCACGAGTGGAAAGGGCTTGTAGATTTATATAGATAGGTGGACAGTTTGAAGACGTCTACAGTCAAGATTTTTCTGTTCACATAAATTCGAATCCTGTTCATCGTTATCGACATACATTAATCGACGACGATCAGCTGCGTGTACGGTAAAAACACCCGCCGTTGCAAGTCGGATTGCTCTATTTCAGGGGCAGAAACGTCAAATTTTTAAACGTTAATAACTAATTAACGAAGTCCCAAACGCAATTTTCTCTCTCTTGACTTTCGTCTTATTTTGACACGTCCTTAAAATATTGCCCACCTGTAGGTTTACACCCTGTATAAAACCAAATATCCATTGCGAAAAATGTCTCATGATGTTGCTCGGATATTCGCCTACAAAAAGTACATTAACTATTTCAAAAAATCGTGGAGGTTTAAAATTTGCATCA
>NW_017131949.1:0-494 GCF_001652005.2 Ceratina calcarata | reverse complement strand
GTTCTATCCATAAGGAACTCTTTGGTTCGGAATATTCCAAGCTGTGCGATGGTCCGGGACCGGTGTCTGTACTCCTGGTTTTCGAGATCTACTCTAGGACCGCGTATGCAAACNCAGGACCGGTGTCTGTACTCCTTCTGGTTTTCGAGATCTACTCTAGGACCGCGTATGCAAAATGCTGTGTATTTTCGTTGCGGTTGGTTTTTCAGTGTTCTACCGATAAGGAACACATTGGTTTGGAAAATTCCAAGCTGTCCGATGGTCCAGGACCGGGGTCTGTACTCCTTCTGCTTTTCGAGATCTACTCTAGGACCGCGTATGCAAAATGCTGTGTATTTTCGTTGCGGTTGGTTTTTCAGTGTTCTATCGATAAGGAACACTTTAGTTTGGAAAATTCCAAGCTGTCCGATGGTCTAGGACCGGTGTCTATACTCCTTCCGATTTTCGAGATCTACTCTAGGACCGCCATGCAAAATGCTCTGTATCTCCGTTCC
>NW_017131948.1:0-493 GCF_001652005.2 Ceratina calcarata | reverse complement strand
GTTTTCGAGAAGAGTGAACAAGACTCACCGGTACTGTTATCCGAATGCACAATTACGATGCAACTTGTCCCGTAATAGTTACGAACATCCTTAATAAGGAGAGTATAACTGTGAGCGTCATTTACATCCGTCACGAAACCTGGCACTGGCAAAAGCAGCAATGCGATGATAACGCAACGAATCATCTGTGCCATCTCGCATCGAATATAAACGATCATCAAATCGATTGATGATTAATGCAATAGTAGAAGCAGTATTTAATAACTTTCTGTTTCCACCGATTCATCCATTCCCATGCGAATTTTTACAATTTGCTCGATTCTCTTTCTCAGCACTTGCTCGCTCCCAATGGTGACTAGTGTAACTAAAATAAAGCATAAAGAAACTCTAACTGCGGCTGTTATGATTTATCGAGTTTACGGATCAAGGGACAGGGATCGTATCTCATTAGGTACATTAATGTCCCAACGAATGCATCAACTGCACAATTATG
>NW_017131946.1:0-494 GCF_001652005.2 Ceratina calcarata | reverse complement strand
CAAATTATTTCATAATACAGTGTGTTTGTCATACAGTTTCGTTTGTCATTTTTCACGCATAATTGATTAATTACGCTTTCCGCGTTGAAGCAGGCGTTTATTTAAAGTTTTTCCATACGGTTTATGACGGTAAGAGTTCGTGTACGGACAAAGGACAATTGAGGCATCGACTATTACGAAAGGGTCCCGCTTCTCCTACGGACAGGCCAAACACATTTTTCGCGACAGTCGTTTTCCCGAACTGAAATATGGCATTGTTATTTCCAAATTGCCGAATGCGTGAGGACGACCCGTAGATGTGCATCGCATCTGGCGTTAATGGTAAGGAATATAACAGAAAATCTTTTACTGCGTTCAAGCAGGTACTTCTTGCTATAGTGGTCGGGTACTTTTTAAGGGACTTGAAAGAGAATTATGTGGCGAAAGTTTTTCTACACGATTTATGACGGTAAGGGCTTGTGCGCTTCTTAAACACATGTTTACCAACGAATTTA
>NW_017131945.1:0-494 GCF_001652005.2 Ceratina calcarata | reverse complement strand
ATAAAACCATTGCAAGGATCGATTTTCGAGCGGAGGAGGATGCTCAACGTAACTAACAAAAATAAGATTACAAGTATCGTGAGACACTGATCTGCCTTATAAGGATTAAATTTTCTGGTGCGAGTTTTAGAAAAAGAAAATGTAATCATGTAATTCGTAAACTGCCGCCTTACACCAGCGCCACCACATGTGATTCTCTTACGTTTCGCGCGTATCTTTGTACCACCAAAGAGAATTGATTCCGTAATAAATTCTTATTTTTATATCTCAATCGTCGTCAATTATTAATTGCCTACCCGTTTTCTCAAGTGTTTGAAAATTTTTAAGTGAAGAGTGACAGTGGTGTAATGAGGTTGAGTTTGTATATAAAAATCAATCGGCTGCTTTCAAAGACGTGTATTGATAGAACGTAGAAGCAACAATCTTAGTGTGTTAAAATTTTTAAGAGTGACAATGATCGTGCGGTGGATTGCGGGGTTCCTTCCCTGAACAGA
>NW_017131944.1:0-494 GCF_001652005.2 Ceratina calcarata | reverse complement strand
GAATTAATAATCTACCGGAAGTAAAACACAGCAATTGTTGCAAAACCAATATGGCTGATTAGAGTAGCTATTTTTGGCCTTGACTGGCAACTCCCAAGGGGTGAAAAATCGTAGTCTAGACGAATCGCAAGGGGGGTCGTATCCGACGGCTAAAGATAGGGGGGAAGGTTAAGGGTGGCTTCTATTATTTTTCAATTGGCCAACCGAGCGTGTCGCGGAGGGATCACGTTATCCTTACACCCTGGGCCAGTAATTGGACTCGGCTTTGCCGCGATAACGCGCGGTGACGAAATAAGTCGCCCGGACACCGGTAAAGAATAGCGAGGCTCGCTGGATTTCAGGGGATCAAACTGCTAGACTGGAAACTGTCTGACAAAACGTTCTACTTTTTTTCTTACAGCAGTTTCAGTGAATGTAGCGAAACAATTATCAGAATTTCAGGGGTCAGATTGATAGACCAGAATTTGACAAAACTTACAATTTTTTAATTAGGA
>NW_017131943.1:0-494 GCF_001652005.2 Ceratina calcarata | reverse complement strand
AGCCCTTATGGAAAACCTCTTCCGTCATAGCGTGAGACATCATTCGAATAACAGAGGCAGCTGTAAGTTATGCAAGTAATGATTTGTATTTACTGTCGAAGTAAGTACAATGCGATGTGTGGTAAGCACTTGTTGAAAATTAAATAAAAAAACAGCAAGCACTCATAATAAAGAGAATGCAAATGGATGCTATTTATACTAATTTTCGCAAAGCTTTAGCGACGCAAAGCGACCCCTAATTCAAGCCCGCTTATTTATAATCTGGCGGTATTTAGAACGTCTTAACTAATCGATAAGATTAGGTAAAGTGTCTCGCTAATGAATAAAAAGAAAACCCGTTGCAAATTTAATACCCATCGGTGTCTACTCCCATATTTCTGTTTATCTGATGTTAAACTAAAACCGTCGAGACTGCGTTTACCGTTCAAATTTGTGTACCTACTTGTCTTTTCATGTATCTAATCGAGATTAAAACAACATCTTTTATTTATTTT
>NW_017131942.1:0-494 GCF_001652005.2 Ceratina calcarata | reverse complement strand
TGCGTTCACATTTGTTGGCAAAAAATTATTTTAATAAATTATATTAATTGTTACATAATTTACACAATTACACAATTACAATTTCTTATATAGTCTTTCTTTCAAATACATAACATAAATACATAATCATCGTATGAAAGTCAAAACTCAAATCAAAAGAAATAGCTAGTTCTTTGCACAAATCTTTGCACAAATAAAACTTAAAAAATTAACCTGATGCAATACTGGATTCTGGTGATTCCTTGGATGACACTACTAATCTCGGAGGCTGAGGAAACTCGACATAATTCTCATATCTGTTATTTTTTATTTTTCTTTTCCCAACTCTTGATTCAGTCTCGGATTCTGATGTAGCTGCAATGTTTTTTTCAGCTTGTAAAGCTGATTCATACGTATCTAATAAAAATGAGAGTACGTAAATAATTTTAACAAAAATAAGAACATAAACATATCGTTTTTTTTAAACACAATAGTCTAATTTCACTTGCCATGGT
>NW_017131941.1:0-495 GCF_001652005.2 Ceratina calcarata | reverse complement strand
TCAATACTGGGCATCTACCGAAGGATACAGTAGACCATTGTGACGACCCGAGCAAATGGGGCAACAACAGCAAGGACATACAATCGGACGACCATAAAAAAATCGTAACAGGCTGCTGATGCCTCGTTNTTGGATTGAAGAAATCGCAATCGCCTAATGCGGATAATTCAGCACAATCTTCGTTGCACCTTGCTTCATTTATAAGGACAGAAGAGATACTTTTTCAAACGAGATAATGAAATTCACAATTGGCTATGTATTGACATCAGTATATCGGCCCCAAACAAACGGATCTAATACATAATAGAATCTGTTTTTAATATGTTACGAGGGAGAACCGTGCCAAGGGCTCGACGGTTGACCGAGTCAGTCGACTCAGTCGGGTTTAATTAGAGAAGGACAAAGACGCACAGACGACCCCAATCTAACACTGTGTGTTTGCCTCGGTAGCTGTAGGACGTGGACGACTAGGGAGTGTCAGTCCCCTTTAGCCAC
>NW_017131940.1:0-494 GCF_001652005.2 Ceratina calcarata | reverse complement strand
CTATATTATTTAACATTTTTTAATCTAAGCCCGTATTAATTCATTTGCTTACAGAAGACAGACGTTTGTTAAAAGTAGATCAGTTTCTCCACTTAGGAGTACATTAATTTAAGAAGAATTACATCGTTAGATTTCTTTCAAATTCTCTTGCTCGCATAACGATTAATAAATATGTACCGCTACTTTCGCGCGGGTATTTGATCATTCTAACGGCATCAACGACTAATGATTATCCGAAAATCTGTTTAACGGTATCGGCTGACGCAAACCTCCGCCTTTAAAACGTCTTCCGCCATAGCATGGCCCATCTTCGTGATCGAAACTGTGGAACACACCTGTTTAATCGAACGGTTCGTTTGCTCCACCTGATCGCTCTCAAATATTCGATTCCATCACTTCTCGTTGGAATTTGTTTTCAAGAATTGAAACTGAATTTTATCTTATCTTACTTTCACCAGTTATGATAATTGCAGAATACCATTCAACGGTTCATT
>NW_017131939.1:0-494 GCF_001652005.2 Ceratina calcarata | reverse complement strand
TGAATAATGTTTACTTCACTTATGCGTATCACTGATTTTGCGTTCTCTATTTTCTGTGAGCGCTATTTTATAATACATACAAAGGGAGCGGTCTCGTTTAACTTCATCACTGCAGGATTAATTAATTCAAATGCTGATTCATTTAAATAAAAGCAGCTCGACCTCATTCTACACTCACCGATGGGCGAAAAGTTTCAATGACACATGTTTTCCGATGGCAAGTTCATGCTAATACGCGGAATAGTTCGCGGAGGGTGAATACTCGTTTGTATTCATAGTACGGTATATACTTGTTGAACGATTAAAATTGCTAATTTTTCGGATAAGACTGGAATTGTCAAACCGCAGTTTTTTTAGGAAAACACCTGTGGGTGATTTACAGAACCATACGTATTAGATTGGCTTATACGTGATTATAAAATGTAGATATTAAAGACAGATTTAATTAGTCTAATGAAAATATACTTTAAGAAAATTCTATGTATAGACTGATT
>NW_017131938.1:0-494 GCF_001652005.2 Ceratina calcarata | reverse complement strand
GAATCCGCGTTGCATCTGCTCAACACACTGATCCCGGACGACACGCCAGACTGCACGATTCAGCAAAGAGAAAGGAGATTCAAAGTACATGAAACCCCGGCTACCAACGATGCAACAGCTTTCAGTCCAATCGAACTACAGAAAGCGATAAGAAGTATGAAAAACGGGAAGGCCCCTGGGCTCGACAGAATCGAAGTGGAGGTCTTCAAATCCTCCTACAAGCTGTTACACAAACACCTGCTAGATCTGTACAATGGATGCCTTGAACGCGGACACTTCCCGTCCATCTGGAAGATCGGCTCGATACGAGCCCTGTTAAAGAATCCGGAGAAAGACGACAGACTAACTACGTCGTATCGCCCTATATGCCTACTCCCAGTCGTCGGCAAGTGCCTAGAGAAGTTAGTCGTAAACAGATTGAGATCAATTCTCTGTGAATCGCCCCTGGCCTCGAAGCATCAGTTCGGATTCAAGAGGGGAATGTCAACAACCGA
>NW_017131937.1:0-494 GCF_001652005.2 Ceratina calcarata | reverse complement strand
ATGCTGATAGTTTCGCGAACTATTAATACGAGGCTCAGACGTGTCCAAGTCACATGGAGAAAAGAAGTCGTTCTCAGTATCCCGATCACAAAATGATTGGGTAGAATCAAACGATGCGGTATCAAAATGATTTAAATTGCAGATCACCTACGTCCTGCTGATGGCCTCTAATTGTTTCAAGCCGGCAAACGACGATTCGTCTAGCCTCCTCTTTTCTTCCCCCAGATCCCCCTGAATCGAAATGGGAATTACTGGGACAGGAATATCCTGATCTGTTACAAGTCGCGTCTCCAAGATCATTGGTCTTTTAAGACTGCGACTAACCTCAGTAGGTTCTTTAAAATTTGCCGACTGATCGGCCACTGCGATTAAGAAAGGGATATACTATCCAACGAGAAATACGGTAAGAGGCTTTTTTTTTTCCAATATGACGATGATTTTTGTTGAAGGAGGGGGTCTCCAATAATAACCCGAGGTGTAGGTTCAGCCCTTTT
>NW_017131936.1:18398-22252 GCF_001652005.2 Ceratina calcarata | reverse complement strand
CAGGAACCTCCCATTAAAATTCCTTACACTAGTTTTGGGACACCCTGTATATTTATGTGTATCGTAAAACAGGCATACTTTGTTAGATAGATTGCTGAATCATTACGGCATAACGCAAACTAAAGAAATATCATCAATAATTAATGAAAGTAACATATTCACTTGGTCCATGGAATCTTACGAGAACATTTTGCCTCCTGTACGCGAAGGTATTCATTTGTCAAATGACATATGGCGACAAATAGCGCCAGTAGTACGATTTATAAGAATCGTACGTATAAAGTATTAAATAAGGGTTGGACAGACGTAATTACAGAAGAATTGAGGAAGGTGTTAAAACTTCCATGTTGTTTTTCATTCAAAAATGCAAAAATTAATGAAAATGAAGGGGAAATGTACCTTAAATTTTGAAGAAAGTGTTCGGAATGTAACACAATTATTAATGCATACTGTCTGAACAAACCGACAACAGATGGAATTGAAATCCATGTATCCACGAATGATACGACAAGTATAAAACACACAAAATACGACAATTGCGCGGTGCGCAGAGAACGAGTGTCGTTAAAAAAATATGTGCTTTGTCAACGTATGCATGGAGAAGAGAGAAAGCTAATGAGCTAATGACATTTGGTGACGTAGAACCGGCTCATTTATACATATAATGAATGTTACCGACATGAACTTGAGTGTATGGACGGGAATTGCGACTTCTAAAGGCGAGCGACTCAACGTAGCGGTTTAGACACCGCTGCGTAGGCCGCGTGCACGACGGTTCGAATTTGGGATCGTCAGGGTCGCTTTCCTCATCTCCAACCGATAACGGTTGATAAAACGGCGAGTTCGGGACAGAGGAAGACTAGGGATCGTCCTCTGCGACCCAGTTGTCCTGTGGAGGTGTGTCGCCTGGAAGGAGAGTACTTCAGAGAGAGTAGACTCTATTGCAATTCCGGGGACCGTCAATGCACGTAGTTTTTTGGCTGTTATGCAATAAATTATTTGGCAGACCTCCCGAACGCAAGCACCGGTGGAAAATTGAAGTAGGGTTTATGGCTTATGTCAATCGTTGGGTCGAGCAAGAAAACGAACGAATAGACAACGCTTGTAGTTTGAGTCTGCAGTCTTGGGCCGGTTAGCCTTTTTTATGACTGCGTGCGGATTGTCACCGGATCCTGTGGGTCCTTGGCAGACTCGATGTGTGCGCCAGGCACTTGACATCTGGCAGGGAAATTGCGTCTGAAAAGGGCTCGCTTGTGTTTCCGGGAGGGGCTGGCTCGCGTAGTTCATGTATCCCAAGTATCGGTCGTATTGTGCGTGTTTAGTCTTAAGTCGTTATCTTGCTCGTAAATATATTTGGTCGACGACGCGCGGGTAGATTTATTTATTACTGTAACGGCCGTTCCTGGCGTGGGTTTTCTCAAGAAGAGTTTTCCCCACGTCACAAGCGAAGCTTGGGTGAATGCAGAAACGAGCTGAGATTGTCAATGGCAAATGTGTCAACGGACACGGCTGCGTAGCGAGCGTCTGGAATGCGGGATAACAGAACTGTTTTAGGACAAACCTGGACTCGATAACTGTCGAACTTAACGAAGTCAATTTATGACCTCTTCCTGGAAAGAAAATAGCATCGACTCGGGTTCGAGGGCTGAGTATAAACACATGGCTGCCAATAGCTTTGGCGTACGCAGTTAGATGAGGCCTGGGGGTCCACGTCGGGCCGCGGACCGCGCGATGTTTAGGGTCTAAGTGTTTGGGATTGCTAGAAGAAAAGAGATTGGTGCGGATTCCGCCGGGGCGTGGGAGTCTGAGACAAGGGCGGTTATCGACCGAGAGATTGGGCATCTTCCTTGGGGTTGGTGATAGAAAGGGAGAACGCGGTCTCCGGCGATCGACGGCGTCGATCGATAGCGAGGGAGGAGGCGGGTCTTAGGACCCAAATAAATAGCGAGTGCGTCTTGGAGAGGATAGTTCAGTCTAATAGTTCTTTGAAGAGTTTTCTTGATTCAGATCACATTAGTTGTGCGAGACAGTTCTCTTGAGTCAGTTCAACAAAACAGTCTCAACGCGTCGCTACCAGCCGTCCGAATAGAGAAGATAATAAACCAATTTTGAACACTCACGATGCATCGTTACTTTCCCTTGGCCACCCACTCGCTAACACTCGTAGGATTGTTAACAATGAAAGTGTGCTTCGTAAAGCGAAGCAATTGGGAAACGATAGAGTTTTAGGATTACGCAATATTTCTGATTCTATCGCATCAATTGCCGAGTTAAAATATAAATTCGAGTTTGTCGGTTCTGTTAAGAATATAAGCCTGGATACATTTTTCGTTATGTAGTGGAGTAAAGAGCAAATATTTCTTTATAAAAAGATAGTTAAACAAGCTAGTACGAAAGGTACTTTAAGCATCGATGCTACTGGTTCGTTGATCAAACGTCTAATTAGACCAGACGGTTCATCGAACACGATATTTTTATATCAAGCAGTCGTTCCATAATGGAAAAATATTGCCCGTGTGCCGAATGGTGTCAGAAAAACATGATGCTAATATGCTATGTTTTTGGTTACGGGAATGGTTACGTACACCAGTTCCTTGTCCGTCTGAAATCGTGACGGATTATTCTCTCGCTATATTAAACACGATTAGCCTTGCTTTTAACGAGGCCAATTTAAATGCGTATATCGAGCAATACATGATATTTCTGTACACTGGTAATTTGAAACAAAGGCCGAAGTGCGTTATACGTTCGGATTTCGCGCATTTCATTAAACAAGTTTGTCGATGGAAATGTTTTAATGGCAAACATGTGAGAGTTAAAGATTTCTATGTTCGTTGTACTGCCCTTCTTACGAAATGCATCAACATCGAGAAATTTCGTCAGATTTGTCGTAACATCTTAATCATCGCAAATTCAGAATACGAAGACATATGTTTATATGATAAGGATAATTGTTTCAACGCGCGACAGGGATTAATGACATTAATTAAGAACGACAAAACGTTGTGCGATAGTAACGACAATGAAACAAATATGTTGGCTGAAGATATTACAAATACACAGAATTATGAATGTGGGATGAAAATGGCGACCTTTCTCCAGTATGTACGATTTGAATGCCAGACCAAAAACACTGGTGAAAAGCCTAAGTCGTACTGGTGTCCATATTTTGTCACTAATTTTTATAAAATAGCGATACACTTGTCATTGTGGACAGGAGTAATAAGTAACCGCACAGCATCTTCTACTTGCAGTGAAGAATACTTCAGGGAGTTAAAACAATTAGCTTTCAAAGGTGCCAAATGTATGCGCGTTGACAAATTCCTCGTTATGCACATTAGATCGCTTGCAATGAAAATTTTATATGAAGCTGATTTGCAGTCCATGTCAGAAAAAATGGACAATAGCACTAAGAAAATAGAAAGAAATAAATGTGATATTTCTCCCGTCGCACAAAACATCACCGACGAAAGACATCAAGCTATCGTAGATACTCACTTTAAGGGGCTAGGGTAGTCACGTGATTTTTCTAACACGCGTCGACAATATAGATTTTTTTAGTTTCGTTACAGAAATGGTATTATCTACAAACACGTGACTGCCTAATGAACGATAGATGGATCTGCTTACAAAGTCTATTATAAATTTTCAGCTATAGTTTATTGAAATTGGTTTCGCCTGAACTCCGTCTAAAGAAATCGATTAGAAGCGTGTAACTATCCCAGCATATCGAGTTCGGATCGATTCGGCAAAATTCGGCTAAGCTCGTACACCGTTTCTGATCGCTCAATCGTGCCAAATATTTACGAGTTGGTCAATCCTCACCTTTGACTATATATACATATATATATATG
>NW_017131936.1:2427-16139 GCF_001652005.2 Ceratina calcarata | reverse complement strand
TAATTATTGTTCTAAATAAATGAAATGCGATTTTTAAAATTAGGTTAAGACATTGCGGACCGGCAACTTTTCTGAAAATTGTGTGTGTATCTATTTGTATCAGTCCATGTGCCAAGGTAACCTTTTTAAAATGACACATCGGCAACCTTCAAAGGTGCCGCCTTGTTCATAATGGGTCAATTAAACTTGACACATTTTTTGCTCTGTTTTATCGGTAACCATGGGAAAAGCATTGCTAGGCTATGGGTTTACGGGAATCGACTTTTCGTCCTTATATGAGAACATATTTTGATCGTCAGGTACCTCTTCAGAAAGAGGAAAGTTCAATCTAGCGCGGTCTGGTCATTATTTTAACGAAAACAATCTGTTTTTAATAAAAAATCGTTTCTAAACACAGGCATTGTAACTACGATTTTTCGTCCATATTATAACGCTAATATTACTAAATATCAGCATATTCTGATTAAATAATGACCAGACCGCGCTAGATTGAACTTTCCTCTTTCTGAAGAGGTACCTGACGATCAAAAAATGTTCTCATATAAGGACGAAAAGTCGATTCCCGTAAACCCATATTTTTGGCTAATTTTGTGGATAACGTTGACAGTCTACCTTATCGCGCTGTCATCGGAGTCTACCCCCTTAATTCAAGTAACGAACCTGATTCTCCGGCAAATGAGATAAAGATCCGTTCGTCGAATGACGATGTAACGCATGCGAAATGCAGTAGTCCTTTCGCGTTAAATGATATATCAACTCAAGATGACAACATTATTGATAGTAATGTTAATACAAATAGTCATCTGAATGAATAGAAAATTGGAGAGGCAGAATCGTCAAAGTAACCAGTCGTGGTAAATACTTACGTAATTATCCGGATGTCGAAAGCATTCATCAGAAACCAAAATTTAGGACAATACTACCTTTGCTTAAAAATGCTAATATTTCGAATCCGGTGATACTTGATAAAAAGGCTATAACGATTGTGTGATTGTACTTGATCACTCAAGTGTTATTAGTTGATTACCACGACAGGATAAATGTTCACCTGTACATAGAAGAATCACAAAATGATCTATTTCGCTTTGTGAAACAGTTATCGAAGAAGAACGAATCATCAATAAAAGAATATAAAGAGAGAGCATCCATATTATACAAATTTTTTACTCCTGTAACCGCTACAACGCATGGATTGCATTTGCAATATAACAAATCTAATTGCAAAACAGGTATTGAAAGATGAATTTTCATGCAAAGTAAACCTGAACTGCTTGCATTGCCAACATAAATCTAAAACTTTTCTACATAAATCATCTGCATGCCTATATGCATACAAAGCGCCATAAACGAACAATATTCATATAAGAATAAGAAATGTAGTCAGTGCAATAGTGAGAACACGGCACATACTTTTGACTATGGGCAACTCCTATTCATTGACATAGAATGTTCGCAATGTGAAAACCTCGCAAAACATTATAATGCAAAAGATTGGAAAGGAACCTTCAAATTACATCAAATACCAATTGATTTGCACTTACATGAGCGCGCATATAAACTCGTTTCTGCCATCGAATACGAAGGAACCGGAAGTGTAGGTCATTACATCGCACGTACACGGAGAATATGTGGTAAATGGGAAACACATAATGACGTCTGTCGAGACAAGAGGCCCATTACAACTACTCAAAGAATACTACGGCAAGACAAAAAACTATCAATACTAATATTCATAAAGAATTGGATTCAATAGAACCAAAGGCAAAAAGCGTTGCAATGATCTGGCGTCGCACTGCATTTAAAAATGCAGTACCACTAACTAAAGAAATTAGTGGTTCACAATTGCAAGTCAATTGTACTCACGGGTCATCCGATCACGTGAGTTGCCCGATGCCAGACTGTATACTTCTAAACAGTGTACAGAATCCTTGACTTGCTCAATGGTTGAAAAAATTAGCACCCGTTTGCGGATTTGGAATATCTCGAACAACGTGGAAGTTAGCTTCCACCCTGTCTTCCGATCGCGGTACAAACGAACCCCTGGGGGTACAAACGCTTCTGAAACAGCACCGGTTCGCGGATTTCGAATATCTCGAAAAACGTGGAAGTTAGCTTCCACCCCTATCTTCCAATCGCAGTACAAACGAACCACCGGGGGTACAAACGAATGTGAAGGTAGTATAAACGGGTACAAATGATGCTTAATCGAATGACCATTGGCATATTGTGATATCTTCAAATGGGGTGCTACCTATTTTTCCCACTCTCCTGATCTTTGATCCCTTAAGGGTACAAACGAAATGAAGGGTGGTACAAACGGGTACAAACCAAGGGTAATCAAATGCATGATCGTTTGAATTGTTTACTTAAACTCAGGTACTATACTCCGTTCACCGAGAGTCCGGGACTGTGCACAGTTTAGTTTTCGCTCGTTCTGCGCATCTCAATGTATATATATATAATAATACCGTGTATACTGAACCGTGTGGAGGGGGTTCGTTACGACCCCCACCACCTTCTAAGCTGCGCGAAACGGTCCCACACTCTCGGTGAACAGAGTATAGGTTCACACAGCTCCACAGGCGGCCCCCCGCGCGCAGTCCGGGCCCCGTGGTACCAGTCAAAGCATTACTGGTCGGAGGTTCGAGGACGCAGGGTCTACCATTTATGGTGCCCCATAACACTCGGGACTGGTTAACCATCGCATGGGGTGCAACTGGGGTCGCCAAGCCCGCACTACAGGGGGTTTTCAAACCCCCTGCAGCTCCTGAGGGGAGTGTATGAGTGACAGCTGATCGTCGTCGAACGAATTTGAAAATCCCATAGAGCGAATTTCAACATGCTCTTGTGGATTTACCGAGTAATCAGGTTGTATGCCAGTATTTTTACATATTTTCTGCCTCTAAGCACACAGGGTGAGTACATCATTTTCTTATAGCTACGGGCTTGCTTCGACGTATCAACGTGTATCGACCGACGGCGATCAGCTGTCACTTATATGACGATGCAAGTCGAATTGCCTGATTCAGGCGCAAAAACGCCCAATTTGCATTTATTAATAACTAATTAATGAAGCTCGTACTGTAATTTTCTCACTCTTGATTTTCGTCTTACTTTAGCGCCTAGAATACGATCTTCAAATATTGCCCACTAGTAGGTTTATACCCTGTATAATCGTACGTTACTAATTACGCTGTTAATTAACAATTCATGTCTTTAGGCGGCCACGCGAGTCATTGGCTCGATTTGACAAATCCGTACTTTCAGCGGTTGGTTTTCATGGTTATTACAATCTGTATTTTACATAAACAATTACATCTTCTAAACTATTGATGATAGAAAGTTGATAGAATTCATGATGATAGATAAATAGTATATCTGAAACATATCGGAGACTCATTTAAATAGCTTGGATACCTTTTGCCATAATTACCATAAATCTTGCAATTTAATGGAAACTACAATATTAAAATTGTATTTTGGTCTAAATAGTTACAGAATGAAAAGTACTGATAACAGGAGGTTGAAAAAAATTCATGAAGCTGGGGTAGTGGTCGGCAAATTCATTAGTCAACAGAGCCAAATGTCAACAGTACAAGGACTGAAATTTCTTTTTCATAACACGAGGCCGAAAAAGACCATTTTCGGCGCCTATAAAGTGGACCGAAAATAGAGTTTTCCCGCCCGGCGTAAGCTCGATTTTACCGCCCTAGGGCGGGAAAACTCTATTTTCAATCCGCTTTGTAGGCGACGAAAGATGGTCTTTTTTATGCCCTTTTTATGAAAAATATTGTGTGCGACACGGGCCGAATGGACCCTTCCAGGCTCGGATGATGTTCTGAGCAGCTCGTGTTCATCTCGGGCGCCTGTAGCGCCCTCGACTGCCACTCGTGCTCAAACATCAACCTCGCCCGGAAAGACCCATTTTCAGCCCTTGGTGCACAAAGTACTATTGAGAACCAAATTTCTTAAACTGGCTGGAAGTTATAGTCGTTTCTCGCGCTTGGCACTCAGCACTCAAGTGCGTCCCACCGTTCTGCCTTCATTACATATATTATATTATGTTATGTATAAATACAATAAGTTCTATACTTCACGCTTGAAAAGATGTGTGAGAAACGGAAAAAGAAATAAGTATATTGTATATTGACTTGTAAACTCATGCAGTTTCATTACAAGGAATTCTAGCTAATAAATGAACTCCGGATATCACGTATGATACCCAGAGAATGTTTCGATAAACTAAAACTCTACGAAACATAAATTCATTGAGGAAGGCTTTTGAAAAGGCTGTGTGTCGAAGTGGGCTGTTACGAGGTTGATCCGTGCCAAGGGCCCGACAGGTAACCCAGTATGTCGACTCGGTCGGGTTTAATTAGGGAAGGATAAAGATGCACAGGCGACCCTTTTTTTTTTTTTTAAAAACCGTTCAGGTTAGGTAGGATTCTAGAGATACTGTTGACGTAACCCGACAGTCTAGGTATCAGGTACTCGATGTGAGCATTGAATGAGAGCTTATGGTCAATATACAGTCCTAGTTATTTAAAATTGGCAGCGAAGGGTACTTTTGTGTTGTCGATCATGATATAATTGTTGTTATGCTTAAATGTATTTTGTATCGTGCTGTAACATACAGCCGCAGTTTTACTAGCGGCGACTTGTAGACCTATGTGCCTAATTTGGTTGAGTATCGCCTGAGTTGCCAGGGATGCTATTGCTCGGCACCTTTTAAGATTTTTATCTGCTATCAGAATCAACGTATCATCAGCGCACCCTATAACCTCTGCACTAGGAGGGATTTGGGTGCGCAAGACACTGTCATATCCAGGGACGCAGCAAGCACAGAGCCCTGCGGTACTCCTGCGGTAACCTTTCTTTTCACTATTTTGTTGCTTCTATTTAACATTATGACTTCTCTGTTTATTAAGTAGCTACGAATTATATTCACTATGTAATCTGGAAATTCTTTGTTTATTAATGCATTTATAATTGTGTTCCATGGTAGTGTATTAAAGGCGTTGCTAATATCGACGCTTACTGTGATAACATAGGAACCGTCGGATGTTAAGTTTCTGATTTTTTGGACTACTCTTATAAGGGCCTGCAGCGTGCTACGTCCTCTAACGGAATCCATATTGGCGATCAGACAGGCCGTGGCGTGGTTGTCGATTCGATAGGAGATAATTCTTTCGAAAAGTTTTCCAATGTCGTCGAGTAAGCATATGGGTCTATAGGCTGAGGGTTGGTCAAGGAGTTTGCCTGGTTTGCGCAACAGAATGAGTTTCGCTGTTTTCCAAGCATCCGGGAACTTACTTTCAGCTAGGCAGCGCGAAAAAACATTACATACCGCGCGTACGTTGTTTTCAACGGGACGAGCTGTGACAAAATGGGGTATGCCGGATGGGCCGGGAGCTGTAGCTTTTCTTAGCATTCTTTTGATTGCATTTTTGATCTCTTCTGGTTGAATTGATAGATTAGGATCCCAGGAGGTCATGGAATTTACTGGGATCGACGAGGTCATATGGGGAAAGAGACCGTCGAGAACTGTCTCAAGAATCGTGGGATCGAGAGACTCTGTTATCGACTGATTACTATTCGGGTCTTTTCTTGTGGTCCACTTATATGGGCGACCCCATGGGTCGTCGTCTAATATGGCTAAGGTCTGTTTCCACTGACCTTCCTTAGCTTTCCTAATTGCGGTTTTTAGCTTCCGTTTACAGGATCTATATTCAAGTTCGGCTCGAGAAGTGGCTTCCTCTGAGATGTTATTTTTCCGTTTTAGGCGCTGCCAGCGTCTGCGAGTTTTGGTGCAGGCATTGCGCAGGTCGTTAATACCTGCAGACCACCAAGGCTGCGCCGGAAGTTTATAAGTACGAATCTTTTTTTTGAGAGAGGCTTTAGTAGCTTGCAGCAGGGATGAGTTTATAGTGGAGATAGAAAGTGCGTTGTCAGTGGAATAGCACCAGCTGAGCGTATTAATTGCTGCGTCGCACAGCTCAGGGTTAAAAGTTTTATTATTCCATCGCGGGAATGCATACGGTTTCGCTATGGCTTGAGTTGGGAGAGTGTAACGGAACTGAATGTACAGATGGTCGGACATCGATTCATCGTCCGAGACTTTCCACGCGGATATCTGTTGCAAAGCTAACATGTTGGCTAAGGTAATGTCAACTATCGAGCTTCCTCGTGGACGAACACAGGTAGGGGTAGAGCCTGTGTTCATCACAAGGAGGTTATGCGACTGTATCCATTTTTCCATGATTCTTCCCCTTAAATTGGTTTTAACGTCACCCCATAGCTTACTGCGGGCGTTAACGTCACCGCCTAATATTACCGGAGTACCTTTAGACTCCCGTAGTATTTTTTCAATAATTTTAAGACGATCTTCGAAATCTACACGCTTCTCGGTCGGAGGGAAATATACTGAAATGAAGGTATTACCATCCGCGCTGATTGCTACTATGTTGTTTTCGTTGAATAAAGTAGACACATTACTTATTTTTTTAGTATTTACGACTATCGCTGCTTTATTGCCATCTGCGCCTATCCACCCCATTTTTTTTTAATTGAGAGGTTCACTGACCAGATCAATATCAACATCTTCTTTGATCATACGTTGTTCGAGCAGTGCCTGTGCTGCCGACGCATGATTTACATTTATTTGTAGGATGTTGATTTTATCATTAACTGAAGACGTTTGGGAATGCATGTAGTTATAAAAGGGACAGTAATGTTTCGGACGAGGCATTATTGCTGCGCGGTTGACAAGGTACCCTCCGTCCTTATCGTGTTAGAATCAACAGTACCTCTAGAAGAGGGACGGGTGTCCGACTGTTTCTTTATATTATTATATGATGTACATTTGGCCGAGCCCATACGATGATCTGCGTTGAATTTATTTCTCTCACACAGCTTACATGTCATGTTATCAGAGGTGCACGTGTTGGCAGGGTGGCCCTGTTTGCCACATTTGTGGCACCACCCCGTCATATCGATGGAGGAAGGGCAGTTACCTCTGACATGACCGTAGGCCCAGCACTTAAAGCACTGGGCTGGTCCAGGATCGAGCAGGTGCACGTTAGCCACAGACCAACCAATTTGCACTGAGCGTCTGGATACTAATTTAAATACAGCGGCCTCATCACATTTACACCATAGCGTGGCGCTACCGCGAGGATTTTGACGGATCGGGCCTAGGATAAAATTTTCGTTTTTGCCGCATATGGTTTTGAGAGCGTCGGTGACCTCCTGTTGAGATACTGAGCAGTCTAAGCTGGTTAACAGTATTTCTTTGTATTTAATTGGACAGGAGACACGGATATCATTAGGATTAAATAAACCTCGGATTTTTTGAGCGAGGTTCGCTGCAGCTCCGCCTTCATTCTTTTTTGGAATCTCTAGAATGAGGCCACCGCTTAGAGATGCGCGTGGTTTTATGTGATCTATTCCTAGTTCATGTAAATTGATATTTTCTCTAGCTTTAGCAATGATCTGTGGAAGTTTTAGGTTGCTATTATCGCTCGTAGTCAAATAAATAACTTCCGTGTTTTTCGGTTTCTTCGCGACAGATTTAGGATTGGGATTCGTAGACAGAGGAAGGTGCTGCGGAAGGGGAGGGAAGTTAGATGGATTCTGTGGTGGAGGGTAATTGTTCGCGGTTATATTAGATTGAACTCTCATTTTTGCTTTTTTCTTAACGATTGTGCTCCAAATTTCGGCATGTTTTGAAGAAGATACGCTCGGTGAGGCGGTTAAATTCGGAGGAGGATTGTCCGGGAGAGGAGAAGGATCAGCAACAGGGACAGGAAGATTATATGATGTATTCGTATTACGACGTGTTTGGTTCAGGTTGGAAGCAAATAGGGATAGGATTTCCTTTTTAAAGGTATTTAATTTTGCATCGATGCTGTGATTTACCGTGTCGATAAGCTTTTCAGCATCGAGGCCGTTTGAAGTCACTGGTTGTAAGTTATTTAAGGATTCTTTATGAGCTTGGTATGTTTGATGCATTTGATCCTCTAGTGATTTAACTTTAGATTCAAGCTTACGGATTACTTTATTAAGTCTGTTATTCTCAGAGATCAGATCGTTGATTCTTTGACGATCGTATGTCTCTTTGAAGGCACTGGAGACAATTTCTGAGCTAACTTTCTTGATTTTTTCTGCCGCTAGTCTCAACTTTTTATTATAAGTACCTTGGAGATTCGATGATTTAGTTCTTACTAACTCAACCTCTTGTGCACATTCACGCAGAATTGCAGCGAGGTTGGGAGAAGGTTCGGCGTGTAAGGATGAAGCATTTGCCTCCGCGTCCTCGAGTTCAGTAGAGGAGGAGTCACCTTCTCGGTAGCTTTTTCTCGGCTTCCTTTTATTTTCTCGGTTGCCATTACTGGAGCCTTTAGAGATCTCCAGGTTGCTATGATCAGAGACGAGTTTTTGCTGGTTGCGTTTACGCTTTGCAGTGGATGTATTGGATGAAAAGATTGAAGCGAGCGTCTCCTCGTGTATTGCAGCTGAACGTGCCGCAGGAGGACTTCGGAGAAGAGAGAAGGTTGGAGTATGCGAGAGAGCGTACGAGTACTTGATGGACAGACGACCCTAATCTAACACTTAGTATTAGCCTCGGTAACTGCAGGACGTGGACGACGGAGGGAGGGTCAGTCTCTCTTAGCCACTAGGTAATTAAAGGTAGTCGGATTGGAAGGTCAACTTCGTTCAGCGGCTAAGACATACCGTTCGCAAGATACTCCGGTTATCAGCTAATATGGAATCAGGATTTGAATGAATATTAGAACGAATCTAAGAGTTTAAACACACAGTCTTATATTCTCTAAATACTCGATACAATACTCTATTTATTAGTCAACTCTTACGGTAAGAAAATTCCTACTTCGGTAAACGCACTGAAGTCGCGGGGAAAATCTAACAAGAGGAGGCCGAGATGTCTGGGACACGGATTTTGATGAGTCTCACATATGTTGTAATGTAGATATAGTACAACAATATATATTTCAATGTTGGGGTCAACGCTCAATAGTTTTCGAAATTTCCAGACGCTCAGTGCAAATTGGTTGGTCTGTGGCTAACGTGCACCTGCTCGATCGTAGACCAGCCCAGTGCTTTAAGTGCTGGGCCTAAATTGGTTTTTACGTCACCCCATAGCTTACTGCGGGCGTTAACGTCACCGCCTAATATTACCGGAGTACCTTTAGACTCCTGTAGTATTTTTTCAATAATTTTAAGACGATCTTCGAAATCTACACTCTTCTCGGTCGGAGGGAAATATACTGAAATGAAGGTATTACCGTCCGCGCTGATTGCTACTATGTTGTTTTCGTTGAATAAAGTAGACACATTACTTATTTTTTTAGTATTTACGACTATCGCTGCTTTATTGCCATCTGCGCCTATCCACCCCATTTTTTTTTAATTGAGAGGTTCACTGACCAGGGCAATATCAACATCTTCTTTGATCATACGTTGTTCGAGCAGTGCCTGTGCTGCCGACGCATGATTTACATTTATTTGTAGGATGTTGATTTTATCATTAACTGAAGACGTTTGGGAATGCATGTAGTTATAAAAGGGACAGTAATGTTTCGGACGAGGCATTATTGCTGCGCGGTTGACAAGGTACCCTCCATCCTTATCGTGTTAGAATCAACAGCACCTCTAGAAGAGGGACGGGTGTCCGACTGTTTCTTTATATTATTATATGATGTACATTTGGCCGAGCCCATACGATGATCTGCGTTGAATTTATTTCTCTCACACAGCTTACATGTCATGTTATCAGAGGTGCACGTGTTGGCAGGGTGGTCCTGTTTGCCACATTTGTGGCACCAACCCGTCATATCGATGGAGGAAGGGCAGTTACCTTTTAATACACTATCATGGAACACAATTATAAATGCATTAATAAACAAAGAATTTCTAGATTACATAGTGAATATAAATCGTAGTTATTTAATAAACAGAGAAGTCATAATGTTAAATAGAAGCAACAAAATAGTGAAAAGAAAGGTTACCACAGGGTTCTGTGCTTGCTGCGTCCCTGTGGAACATTGGATATGACAGTGTCTTGCGCACCCAAATCCCTCCTAGTGCAGAGGTTATAGGGTACGCTGATGATACGTTGATTCTGATAGCAGATAAAAATCTTAAAAGGTGCCGAGCAATAGCATCCCTGGCAACTCAGACGATAGTCAATCAAATTAGGCACATAGGCCTACAAGTCGCTGCAAGTAAAACTGCGGTTGTATGTTACAGCACGAAACAAAATACATTTAATCATAACAACAATTATATCATGATCGACAACACGAAAGTACCCTTCGCTGCCAATTTTAAATACCTAGGGCTGTATATTGACCATAAGCTCTCATTCAATGCTCACATCGAGTACCTGATACCTAGACTGTCGGGTTACGTCAACAGTATCTCTAGAATCCTACCTAACCTGAACGGTCCTAACCAGTTTGTTAGAAGACTCTACACAAATACCTTTAACTCTATGGCGCTATACGGCTCCCCAGTATGGGCAGATGCCGTACTCAAAAGCAAGTTCCTTACTAAAGAACTCCTATCAGCGCAAAAAAGAATGGCGAATCGTACGTCCTGCTGCTACAAGACGGTTTCCTTGGACGCAACGCTGATCCTAGCCAATTGCGTCCCAATTGACATACAAGCAACAGTAAACGCACTTGCATACTCTGCCATAGAGAGTGTCAAAGCGACCACGCGAACACCTTTACCGCTTCTTAATGCTATTAAAAAAGAAAGGAAGGAGATCATGTTGGCGCAGTGGGAAAGGCGCCTCACCTTGACCCCGGGCTCTTCACAATCATTGAATCCGGTCGTGGCTCCTTTACTGCATACTTGGGCCAAACGCGAACATGGAAGCATCGACTTTTACATGTCGCAGATGTTGTCGGGCCATGGATGCTTCGGCAAATTCCTATTCAAAATCAAGAAAGAAATATCCCCGCAATGCCACCACTGTCAGGCACGACTTGACACCAGAGAGCATACTCTCTTTGACTGTCCAGCCTGGACAGAAGAACGATGTCAACTTTTCGCAACCTTAGGCCTAACCGACTCTTTGCAGGGCATATTCGAAGCCATTGTACTGTCCAAAGACAACTGAACAGCTTTCTCACAGTTCTCGCGCGCCGTCCTGCGATTAAAGGAACAGGACGAACGCGAGAGAATCGCTAGAGGAAGGCAAAAGTGAAATGTGACTCTGCTCATGAATATATATTCCTACATTCATTCATTCTTGATTTATCCATTAGCCATCATAACCATTTTCTATCTATCTCCTCAATGTTATTTATTTGATATAGATATCCGTTGTTTATAAGATATGTTCTATATCTCAATTTTATTTATCAGATATGTATTTATGTTATTTATCAGATATGTATACATGTTATTTATACCCATGGATACTCCCCTTAATGTATTTATAGGACATGTATAAGTGTTTTCTACTACTTAGAGCCCTACTTTTCATAGCTCCACAAGTCAGGTTCTCTACCTGTCACTTATACTCTAGATTTTATTTTATATTTTATCTTCTTGACCATATAGTCCAGAATTTGACGTACCCCCGCCTAGAAATGGCTCCTAGGCGGGTGGAGAACTAAAGTTAAAAAGGGGACCTGTTTACAGGTTCTCTCTTAGGCAATTTGGCCTCTCTTTTCCTTTTCTTTGCACCAAGATCATTCTTAAGCACCATTACGGTACAGCGAGGGGGGGGGGGGCGAGCGCAATCCGCAAGGGGTCCTCGGCCCCCTCCATCTTCGCTGCTTCTCCAGAGCCATCGCGGGGTTTTTAGTCGGTTAGAGTCCGACACTATCCCCTAAAAAAAAAAAGGGTCGACTGTGCGTCTTTTTCCTTCCCTAATTAAACCCGACTGAGTCGACAGGCTCGGTCACCTGTCGGACCCTTGACACGGTTCGACCTCTTAACAATATCTAGTTTATACAATAAATGTAAGCAACATTCGAAAAATTTTATCCATGAGTGTAATGTGGATAAACCGAAACAAAACGAAAATTATCTTCGACAACTTTCTTCTTAATCATTGAATCAATAGAATTTAATTCTTTAGATGTTACATCACATAAGTAACATCGTTGTGTACACTTCGTAGAGGATATAGCATTGCATATTTTTCCATCAATCATTATCATCGCCATATTAAAATTAATAGAAATCTCCTTCCCATTAATATTTGAATTAGAAGGAACGAGTTCTTTTATTTCGTTTTTTATGTATGAGACTTCATGTACCAATTGAATTCTCATTGGTCTGCAAAATCGGGAAGAAGATGTGCGTGGATTTTGTCAAACAATTTTCCTTTCTTTGTCGCAGACCAATCGTATGGGTACCAAGGAAGTCAAGAAAATATTGGCATTTGACTTGGTCCCATCGATAAATTTCTGTTTATACACACTGTGTCCAGAGCTTCCGTCACAGCCCCACTTGCAAATTAAAATCATATTCCGCACATCTTCTGACGTTAAATTTTGTACAACATCTTTCTGCAGTAATATAATACGTGTACATGTTATATTTAGAAGAGCCTACAATTTCACTTCTGCACTATGTTCTGTTATACAAATATCCGTTTTGTTTGGGTAACATCGACGTTCAGCTTCCAATACTATTTCATATGGTGGGTACAAATTACATTTGTTTTCTTTGCTAATTGCCCTTAATCCTAAATACTGATTTTTGGACAATTTAAGCTCCATTATGAGTGAATGAGCAGTATCACTGGAAAGAGTTGATACTTTTTTGCCTCAATTGCTTTTCGATATTGTCTACCTCGCGATGGGGTATTAGATATTAAATCTTGTGTCACCTTGGATCCGTCCACGCTTCCGGAAGCTCGGAGACTTATCGACTTGCGAAACATAATTCCTCTGACGAAGAGCTATGACGAATTTCGTCCGTTTTTCGCCGTTTCGATCGTTCGCTTACTTCAGAAAAGTTTGCAGGTTTGCGGCCACGTTTATGGCGCATTGTCTCGGGGCCTGCTGTTTCACTAGTGATTGACTCAGGTATACGGAAAGCTATAGAAGCTTCAAGCCATTCGTGGAACATGGAATAAAATTTACTTTCCATTCTTTTCGCTTTTTACCAGGTGTTCCTCATCGTCGAAAATAACTTGGATAAAGCACATTTCATTGTTCTATCCATTTGAATGGGATATCCACTTGCCCCTGCTATTTGCACCTCCAACTGATGAATAATAATACTTAACTTACTATTCAAATGAACTCTAATCATTATATAAATTTCTTTCCTGGAGAAACGTAATTCATTCTCGCGTGATGCTGAAAGGAAGCGAAATTACAAAATTTTATCATCGTATACATTATACAGAGTGTCCCAGCTAACTCTGGCATCTCAAATATCTCGCTTGTTTTTCATGATAGAAAAAAATGTTAGAAGAGAAAGTTATTGTATCCGATGGGGCACATATTCTGATTGGTAAAAAATTTTGCTCAAGGTCATTTTTTTCGAGATTACAAAGTCATCGGTGTTTTTTTTAAATGGAACCATATATTTTTATTATCATACGATGATAGCTGAGGACAAGGCGAGTTCGTTGACCTATGACACTACGACCTTCAAATGACCTTGAGTGTGGAAATTTCATAAAAGCTTGGAAATTGATTTAAATGATGAAGTACCTTGCC
>NW_017131936.1:0-1862 GCF_001652005.2 Ceratina calcarata | reverse complement strand
TCCATAATCACTAATTAATCATAGGAATAATAGTTTTTATACATTGTACTTACTTCCAGGAACAGCGTCTGTTGTACACAAACTGAATTTATTTAATATTCTTGAACTTAAAGGCTTCACACTTTTTTAACCGACACTGTAGCTCACACCGCGAGAACTGCGTGTTGAATGGAAGCGACATTCGCATTGCAGTTTTTTCCCAGGTATAAGTTATAAAACGTTTCTAACATGGTTTTAACATGGGTACATTACCTGAGTATATAACCCACCTGGTAGAACACCCTAGTCGGAAAATTCATTTTTCACATTTTGGCCAGCTTTTTTGGACCACTGTGCACTGTATGGAAAAATATTCTATGCAACATGTGCGCTAAAGTTATTTAAGTCAAAAGTGGTTGTAACCCTCGCTTTTCTATTAATAAACGAACTTTACCTTTGTTAGATAAAATCTCTTTTGCATACTTGTTGCATAACATACTATTCCAATGCTGGCTAGATAAACAAATTTTAATGCAATACTGATACATAAAAAAAGCAAATACTAGCATAAGTATAGACTTTATTTCCGCATTGTTTATAGGAATAGGAATATTATTCACAACCACGATCGTCACAACTTAACTGTGGTCACTTAAGGAGGCTCTGCAGTGTTACGAGGTAACCGCGCTGATAGGGCCCAGGCGATGACCGAGTGGGTTACTCAGGCCACCAGGGTAGTTTATAAGATTTGGAAAAGACTCGCAGACGACCCGGATCTAACACTTGGCGTTATTTCCAGTAGCTGTAGAGCGTGGACAACCAGGAAGGTTCTGTCCCCTTTGCCACTTGGGTTATAGGTAGCGGATGGTTAAAAACCAATGGTCGAGAAACATAGACGCGCAGGCGACCCTTGTCTAACACTTTGTGTTATCTCCAGTAGCTGCAGGACGTGGACGACCAAGGAGGTTCTGTCCCCTTTGCCACTTAGGAAATAGGCACAAGTGTTTGCGGGTTACCAACGTTGATACGTCTCGAACGGCTGAGACGTATGGGTTCGTGAGATACTCCTGCTATCAAGTTAGTTGGAAGTAACAGGGAAGCTAAAGAAATGAGACTCTAAACGAATTTTTCGTTATGAATAGCAGTCTATATTCAAGTAGGGATCATATATGTACAACGAAGTGTAATTGTAAAAATGATTTATATTCTAAGAAAAAATATGCGAAATCGTTAACACGTACTTTTAAGAAGCAACGTTTATTTTTAAGGAAAGACTGAGTTGAGACAAAAAAAGAGCTTAGAGGAGGATCAACCTATGAATCTGATGTAGGACTTCTTGATTTAGATGTAATTCTTCCTGTTGCAGAAATAGATCATGATGAGTCTATCGTTATACTGTACGATTTGGAACCTAGTGGTTTTAACAAGAACGCGGATATTTTGCAAAGCAAAACACCAGAACTTTACATTTTCCGTGTATGTTAAACCTAGTCAAAAAATAAATACAGAAACCAGTTCAGTTACTGATTTACGGTATGATGATGGAAATCTAACGTTACACGGAAATGTACTTGAAACCGTTCCATTATTGGACGCGGTGATTGCATGTTATGAGTTTTTGTACTTGTCCAAAAAGAAATGTGTACTAATGGCTCACAATTGAAATTTTGATTACTCACTTGATTAATTAGTAAATTCAATTAAAATTACCTTTATAGAAAACTAATATAAATCAGTTATTTTAGGATTTGCAAATACTCTGCCATTGATAATGAAAAGTAATAAAAAAGAAGGTAGAGGCGAAAATAAATTAGAAACTGTCGCAAAAAATTTCAGTATAGATACAAGTCAAATTCATAATGTTCTTGATGTTGTGATATTAG
>NW_017131935.1:0-494 GCF_001652005.2 Ceratina calcarata | reverse complement strand
ACAAAAAATACATTTCATACCACCCTAGTTATTCTGTATAATACAGACAGACTGGGATGATGGATAACCATGGAATTCGAGGAATGATTTTAAACACGTGAGGGCAAGTTGAAAAGCAGCGGACAGAATCGAAAATTTGACTGACGACTTCCTCGGAGCCACTTCCTGGAAAAGATTAATAGGCTATCGGGAGCAGGAGTATGTTACGACTCGTGAAAACTCGGTCGGTTCTCTGATGACATGTTTTTCTGTAACGCTTCTGATCGAATATTAATGCACCGCCTTAGAGTATTCTTGAATTGTGCATAATTTCCGGTGAACAATATTTTTCGTCTTTCATGTGTTATGAAATCATAAGTTTTAAAAAACGATTAAAACGTTCGGCACTTCATGTCTGACGCGAAGTGAAGTTTAGTTGAAAATAAATTTTATATAGTTAGTAATTCATCGTTTAAATGGTCATATACTCCATTTTGTTGAATGTAATTCTATCG
>NW_017131934.1:0-494 GCF_001652005.2 Ceratina calcarata | reverse complement strand
GTCTGGCCTTTAGGAATTAGGAAGTCGATTCTCAGTGAATGTAAATCACGTTTATCGAGCGGCGTGAAGTGTTCCAAGTTCAGTTTCGTGACTGGATAGTCGGTGCCGTGTCACGGCGTTAGAGTTTAAACGGAAGCTCGGCTGTTAGCTATATGGTAGCTGCAGCGGAATCGTTCGTTCCCTTCCTTAAAGTATGTAGGTTACCGGTGACGTCACGAGCCTCCTGTGACGCGTGCGGGCCTGAAATATGCATTGTTCTACTGCGGGTCGTTCACATAGAATTTCCCGCTACTCCCAAAAAGGGAATCAATTGCCGGAGTTCAAATTTCATTTTAAATGATCCGCTTCACTTGGCAAATAGTATTATTTCGTATAAATTGATAGACAGAATCATGCGATTTTAATTAATCAATTTAAATTATTATATTTATTCTTTGTAAATATTTTATGTTATTTACTACACGTTATTATTTTCTGTTGATTTTTAACTGAAA
>NW_017131933.1:0-494 GCF_001652005.2 Ceratina calcarata | reverse complement strand
TTAGTAAATGTTAACAATAAAAAAAATTTACTTCACTTGGGAAAAAAAATAATTTTTGCATTATTATTTATATATTTGCCCAAAAGCAGTCAAAATGACTTCCTTGGGCAATCTAGTGTTAATTACACACAATGACACTTTAAAACAAGAGTTAGAGAATATCCGATATGATGCCACATTAATACAAAAATTTCAAAATACTAATTTAACAGAATTCTATGAAAATTTTCCAATACACAAGTACCCCTTCACAACTATAGTGGAAAAATATTGGCCATGTTCGGATCAACATATCGGTGCGAATCAATTTTTTCCCATTTAAAACGGGCTAAATCAAACTACAAAAGTAGATTACTGGATGGGAATTTGAAATATATATTACTTCTGCAAAGTGCGAAAAGCGTCCAGCCGAACATAAAGAAAATAGTTCACAATAAATTTGCGCGAAAGTGTCAGACATAATATATTTCTGTTTTTCTCATATTTCTTTATTA
>NW_017131932.1:0-494 GCF_001652005.2 Ceratina calcarata | reverse complement strand
TTTTGGAGGCACCCACCTTGTCGTTGTATGATCCCGAGAAGTCAACGATGGTGCAAGCCGACGCCTCGAGTTTCGGACTCGGCGGAGCTCTCATGCAGGTACACGGTTGCGAATTGTAGCATATGCGGCACGATCGTTATCACAAACCGAACGGCGTTACAGCCAGATAGAAAAAGCGGCCCTTAGTCTGGCATTTACGGCAGAGAGGTTCAAAGACTATGTAACTGGGATACATGTCACACTAGAAACTGATCACAAGCCCCTCGTGCAAATCCTACAAACAAAGCCGATAGACGAGCTCACACCGAGACTGCAGCGGATTAGAATTTGTATGATGCGTTTTAACTACGATGTGACATATGTTCCAGACAAAATGCTGGTCCTAGCCAATTCGTTATCGAGGAACGTAAAGTCGAGTTGGGATGCCGACGGTGATAGCTTAGAACGCGAAACGGAACTGCATGTAAAAGTAGTAGTCGATTCCTTACCTGCCA
>NW_017131931.1:0-494 GCF_001652005.2 Ceratina calcarata | reverse complement strand
AGAATTCTTCTATTACAGTATATAAAGTGTTTCGAGCACATGAAGATTGACTGGAGTAAGTTGGAAAAGAATGAGGAGATATCACTGTTGAAACAATCGTACGATGAATGTATATTCTATTATAAATTCCTTTTCGGTGAGCCTAAATTTAACTCAACTTCAGTTTGTAATGTAATTTTCAATCGGATTTACTATTGTCCTAGCCGTCACCTACCTGCCAAGTGTCTCTTTTATAATATTCCAATTCACTCCAAAAATTGCTGATATCGTTGTTCCCTTGAACGAATCGCGACATAACGATTTGATTCTGTCAATCGAATATTTCATCGATACTGACAAATATTTTTATCCTATCGCAATTCATATAAGCCTGGTGGCTTTGCTGTTATCAACCGCAATGTACACGGTTGATCTCTTAAACTGGATAATTCAACTGCACATGGTAGGAATGTTCTATCTCCTTGGGTAAGTTCAGAGTTCAACTTTAAGTATCT
>NW_017131930.1:0-494 GCF_001652005.2 Ceratina calcarata | reverse complement strand
TTAACAATTGTGATAAATGATAGGTACTTATATTTTAATGACAGCTTAGTAAATGTTTGCTCAAATTCTTTAATCATTAATTTCTATAAGGGATCGTGAAACCTATTGTTAAACAACAACAAAATAATTCTTCGATAAACGCAAAACCTTCGCGAGAGTGACTTATCATTAGATTACGGTTGTTTATACTTTTATGGGAATTTTGAATAATAAAAAATATTCGAAGTAAAATACAATTTATAATATTTAAAGGAAAAAACGAATGTCAGTAGACATTTCGATTGTGAATTTTTATTTATAAAAAATAGGACTGTACGTAAACATCCGCAGTCTACTTATTATACAGGTGCATTGTTGAACTGGATTAGACAGATTTAAGTGGTTAGATAAATAGTTAAACGAAGCCATTGTTATTATGATTTTTCGTCCATTTTATAATGCTCATATTACTAAATATCCCAGATCATGAGTACATATCCTGACGATACCTCATT
>NW_017131929.1:0-494 GCF_001652005.2 Ceratina calcarata | reverse complement strand
TTTTATAAACATGTTCCATCAATAATAATGTTCATTACTATTTTCTTTTGAAATGAAAATCGCGATTCAGAATTTCGATCGTCGTAACGAGAAATGTAAGATGCTTCCGTTCCGCCACGCAGTCTGGAAAACTTGTTTACGTAACGGGAAACAAATTCGCGGCGATAAAACTGTATCCGCAACATTCATGCTCCGGAATAAAAATACCCGCGTGTTGGCGCGTTGCTAACTGTCGCCCTGACCTTCGCCACGGCCACCCACCCCTTCGCGTTTTCGATCTGCTTAAACCACACCATTCAGCCCGGATCCTGGCGATGATGTGGGAGGTCAAGGCCGTACGGTCGAGACACACAGGAAATCTTATGGCTGATCTATGCGATACCACCGACCGCCTCCGCCAACCGATTAGCGACGGCTTCGAACCAATTTTGTTCAGGACAAATTCGTAGAATTTTCTTATAAATGTAAAAAATATACTACAAGCACAATTAATT
>NW_017131928.1:0-494 GCF_001652005.2 Ceratina calcarata | reverse complement strand
TCGGTTGTTGACATTCCCCTCTTGAATCCGAACTGATGCTTCGAGGCCAGGGGCGGTTCACAGAGAATTGATCTCAATCTGTTTACGACTAACTTCTCTAGGCACTTGCCGACGACTGGGAGTAGGCATATAGGGCGATACGACGTAGTTAGTCTGTCGTCTTTCTCCGGATTCTTCAACAGGGCTCGTATCGAGCCGATCTTCCAGATGGACGGGAAGTGTCCGCGTTCAAGGCATCCATTGTACAGATCTAGCAGGTGCTTGTGTAACAGCTTGTAGGAGGATTTGAGGACCTCCACTTCGATTCTATCGAGCCCAGGGGCCTTCCCGTTTTTCATACATCTTATCGCTTTCTGTAGTTCGATTGGACTGAAAGCTGTTGCATCGTTGGTAGCCGGAGTTTCATGTACTTTGAATCTCCTTTCTCTTTGCTGAATCATGCAGTCTGGCGTGTCGTCCGGGATCAGTGTGTTGAGCAGATGCAACGCGGATTC
>NW_017131927.1:0-494 GCF_001652005.2 Ceratina calcarata | reverse complement strand
AATTCTGGCTTAGACCAGAGTAAATAACATTTCCTCTCAATATTTTATAACAATGAAAGAATAAAAGAAAAAAATATTCGTACAATAAAAATAAAGTAGATAATTCGTTAAGTGACTAGGAAAGTGTGTTGTAAATAAGATACAATATAACATGTTAGCTGTTAGAGCAATCTAGACCTTAAGCGTTACGCGTCTGCAATTCGATTGGATTCATGAATTGAATTACAGTCAACCGGTGATTCACTCATGAAATGCATCAACACATCTAACAACCAACGAACCCTAGTGTGCAGCGTACGACACAAGCGAAAGTGTACCAGTAGATACGTGGATACATCCGATTTTAACCAGAACAACTTTTACAAAGTTCACTGCAATTTATAAAACGTGATTTGAGTAATCAGAAGATAGATAACGAAAGGTGTAAATATTCATTCAATAGCAAGACCGATATTAATGTACAAAAGCTATTTCGTATGTTTCCTGTATACTTT
>NW_017131926.1:0-494 GCF_001652005.2 Ceratina calcarata | reverse complement strand
CCATTAAATTAATGTAATTAGAGAAGAATACTGGTTCACTTATTAATACATTTAATTACAGGCACAAATAACACGTTTATGTTAACTGCAAATTTATTTCGAACAAACCAAGAGAAGTGACTAAAGGCAATAATTCCCAGGATAATTTTTACTTATTCTGAGGGAGCACCCGGTACACTTGAACTTACACGTGCACGCGTATACTTAAGGGCGTATTTCCGGGAAGTACCGCGGATAAAAGGTATTTTTCTGGCTGGCCACTTCTCGGTGTCACAGGGGAACGTGGAAAAGCAAGCCGCTCGCCGTCGGGAGATGGATAAAAGACTTGAGCGAACAGCTTTTATACCATTTGAACGATTATCGTGATCCTTTTAATATTTACTTAATCGAAAGTCCTTCACAGTTTACCACTTACTGACTTTCGGCCGAAGGAGAGAGGTTCCATCAATTTTAGTATGAATTTATGCATTAGTAAAATCGATCTACTTGATCAA
>NW_017131925.1:0-494 GCF_001652005.2 Ceratina calcarata | reverse complement strand
GTCGATCTTATTTGTGATTGATGTCATTCTCTTATTTTATTGTTGTCGATTTTTTGTGATAATTGATATTTTTATTCGTTCTGGTTTATTTTTACTTGTGTTGTTATAAATCTTTATTGTTGGTTTGTTTCGGGATCTTTCTGTTTCTCTTTGAGGTTAGTTGATGCTGGTTTTTAGCATAGACTTTTTCGCTGTTCATATGGTTTGTTTAACATTTGTTAGTTCTAGATTCTATTGTTTTTGGGTTAGGGTTCGGATTAATCGTTTGTATTGTTTTTAGTCTGTGCCATTCTCACTTATTGTAGTGGTTTGGTCTTGTTCTTCTCTTTTTTATTTGTTGTTAGCAGTCTTTTTGTTTATGTATATATTTGAGGTCGGTTTTTCCCCCTTTCTTGTCGTTTGAATTTCGCGTGTCGAGTTTTTCGGTTCGCGCTCTTTTTACTTTGCTCCTTCGGCGCCATGTTGGGCCCATGTTTACGTCTCTCGCGACGTAA
>NW_017131924.1:0-494 GCF_001652005.2 Ceratina calcarata | reverse complement strand
GTGTCAGACGCGTTTCCCTATACCCTGCCTGTTAGAAATTCAAGGATTAAAATCGAAGAAGCATGAGTCATATGCGCTTCATGGAAACGGGATATTCCTTCCTCGAAAATCGACGGTATCGTCGATAGACGGGAATTTCGACGAGACGGGAATTCGTTATGTCGAACAATAGAAGGAATGTTTATCTAATTACTTAACTCGCTTATAACGCTAGCCGCTCGGTCGAGAGATTGAGTCCCGAGCGGAGAAACATAACAAGGGCCGCGATAGCCGATACAAATTCAAAAATTAGAGAAACACGCTGTTTACAATCAATCGTATGTTCGGAACTCGAGCATACGATATGATCGTTAAAAGCGTTGAATAATCACGCGAGAATCTAAGAGAGAAAAGGATGGACTGATCTATCGCATGCGCAGTCGCGAAAAATCGTAGCCACACGATCGCGACGGCCGATAGATAAGTATCACTCCAATATTAACTGCCGACGAGAG
>NW_017131923.1:0-494 GCF_001652005.2 Ceratina calcarata | reverse complement strand
ACCGCATGGGCTCTGCTAAATGCACCTCGTACACAAACTCCAGAAAACCACAGGTTACCCGCCCACCTTCTGGAGACATAGTGGGTGTTAATAAAGTAGGGACGGAGGGAACCCTGTCAACCCGAAAAAATAATGCCTAGTACCCCCACTTACTTCTGGCATAATAGGATCCACCCTCAAGGGTCGCACACAAAGGTAGAACTCAATGTTCTGCAGATCAATGTGAATCATGCCTCAGCAGCGCAAGCACTGTTAGAACAATGCATGATCAAAGATGGACAATGATGGACAAAGTCGACATTGCCCTGATCAGCGAGCCACTAAACCCGAAAAGAACGGGCTGGATCGGTGATGACGGCAACAAGGCTGCTATCATTCTTAACTCGGACAAAATAAGTAATGTCTCTATCCTTTTAAATGACAATAACATTGTAGCAACTGACGCGGATGGAAGCATCTTTATAGCGGTTTACTTCCCTCCGAGCGAAAAAAGA
>NW_017131922.1:0-494 GCF_001652005.2 Ceratina calcarata | reverse complement strand
TTCTTAAAACTAGAAATAGCCAATACTATAATAAATAGTTGAAGTTATTTAATCCAACAACGTTTCTTATCGAATTAAAAATTGTTCTCTCATCTGATTTCGTAACATTGCGCTGATACATTTAACGTAACAACGATTTTATTGGACATCTCGGATTGCCAGCAATTTCTGAAATTGGCCAATTAGGTTCCGGTTGAAAGGGGAAAAAGTTTCGCGGCGAACCCTAAGAAAACATTGATCTTCCCTTCTCTGTTCGGAGCTCGTGAAACTGTTCTCGCGTGCAGAGATCCATTCGGGAAATCCCGCTTTGATTCAACTTTCCCAATCGTTTCCCTGCCGATATTTTATTCATACCACCCTCGTCCGGTTCCACGGCTACGGTTTTTAAATAGTTCCAGTTCCAATAGAAAAATCTTTGATGCAGTGCAAACCGAAGAAATCAAATATTGGATTGTCCAGAAAGTTCGTAACGATTTTTATAGACAAAAGGGCGG
>NW_017131921.1:0-494 GCF_001652005.2 Ceratina calcarata | reverse complement strand
ATGTAATAATGTATGAAGTTCGAAAAGTTCAGAAGTACAAGTAATGGTATTATAAAAAGAGTTTGAAAAAGTAAGAAGAAAAGTATGAAACATATCTCGTAATAATAAAAGAGGGTAAATTAGATAACGTTCGTAGCTAGGTTGCTTTGAGTTTTTGGTACACTTACACACTTCCCGCCTCTCTAAGATCACAATCTCCCTCCCATCTCTCTTTCCCTTTTCTCTCCCTCTCTCTCATTTTTTCTTTCCTCTACTGTCCTTTAACTCCTGCCGTATCGCATCACCCTCCTGCAAAATATCCGTGTTAAAACGACACGTGAAAAAAAAATGCAAGGTGCGTCGACGACGGGTCCTACAGAGTATTATATCTGTCGTTATTATTATTCCTCTTTACAAACATTCATCGTGTGGACGAAAATTATACATATTTAATTAACAAGGCGTCTCGTCAGTTTTATCAATTCCGTCTTTTCCTCAAAATTTTCGTATAAAGA
>NW_017131920.1:0-494 GCF_001652005.2 Ceratina calcarata | reverse complement strand
TAACGTCCTTAAAGGGTACATTGACCTTGCCTTGGATTTTATTCAACTGCATGGTATCAATTCTCGTTTATTAAATAGGAACCTCCATCGTTTGTGACGAAAAATAAATACTCGTTCTTCCAATTTCTGTTCATTCACATGCAATTATCAAAGCTATTGACATACTTGAATCTATTTGGACTAGAGATGATGCCTTTCTCAGACAGAATTTTTATTGCATGAGCCTGTAATCAATTTGTTCCACTTTTAGCACTGAGTATATAACAGAGATATTTTCTTCGATGACACTCAATTCTAGTGATGTTCGAGATGAACAAAGTTACTGCCCCACTTTTTGTATATACGTAAGAATTGATACATGACAATGAAATCGTAATAGTTTGATTCAGACGTTCCCTCTGTGAATAAATATACCGATTCATAATTCTTCTTGCCATTCTTTTAACATGCAGAATTTACATTACACTGGGTATTATTTTTTTAATGGTTTGTCG
>NW_017131919.1:0-495 GCF_001652005.2 Ceratina calcarata | reverse complement strand
ACCGAGATTTTTCCAGGAAAAGTCAGGCGTTCCGTCGTCGAACCTTAACAAAGGCATTCGGGCCCGGGTGCTTGGCATCTGGCAGTTATAGCTTACAAAAGTATAGTAAACAAATTTATAGTTATCATATGAAGTTACACACTGTCAATCAAAATCAAAATGCACATAATAAAGAAAAACATACATGTAAGTTGGTTATATCAATTCCGGCTAGCTTGTTGGTAAGAATAAAAATAGATTAAGACGAAAAAATATCTTGATATCGANGCGCAAAGTGTCGCCGCGCCATTTTCCACTTCATGATTTTACGTAATCTATTTTTGACGCTTCTGTTCTTTGAGAAGGATGATTAATCGACTCGCTTGTGACACTCATGTATTCAATTGCATTATGTACAGATAATAAAAAATTTCAGTGCCATCGTAAAGGTGTGATCTCGCGTGTACATCACTGATAGTTGTGTTCGGCGCGCGCACGTTTTAACACCAATTCTTT
>NW_017131918.1:0-494 GCF_001652005.2 Ceratina calcarata | reverse complement strand
GTTTCGATCCAAAAGGAACGAGGAGACGGAGAAAATGTTTTCCCACGTAACGAGTGCTTGGATAAGCGATTACACAAATTGATTTTAATAGTAGCCACTCACGGTTACGCATTTCTTGTTCACGGTACGTTTCGGTGAGGATACCATGGCGATCACGTAACGCGGGATTTTTGCTCGGTAAAGGTCAGCCTCATAATTATTTCGTAAAAAATCATGTCGAAAATATTCGACTCGTCCGTCATTAGATGATGACCTAACGTGATGTAACTCGCTCTATGCCACCTGTCCCCTTCGATTCGAGACGAGTCGGATTTATATTCGAACGCGATGCGTTCATCGGAAAGTACGCAATTTCTTTTTTTTTTTTATTGTTAATAACTGTAATCCTGATTGATGTGAAATTGATTTCTCTATTGTGTATTAATGCTTGGGTAATTATAGTTACGTCTATGCTTGGATAGTCTTGAAATAGAATAATATTTTCAATATAGGAC
>NW_017131917.1:0-494 GCF_001652005.2 Ceratina calcarata | reverse complement strand
ATAGATATTGAACATTTAAGACATGACCAAAGAATAAGAATTAGTGCATTATTAGACACCTATAAGAATATTTTTGCCAAAGATAAGTATGATGTGGGTCAAGTAAAAAATTATGAGGCCTTCATAGACCTTGAAATAGAAAGATATTGCTCAAAAAGACCATATAGATGCTCATTAGATGACAAGGCAGAGATTGAAAAACAAATTGGGCAGTTATTAAAACATAAATTAATAGAAGAGTCTTACAGCCCATTCGCAGCACCCGTGACGTTGGCATATAAACGTGATGAAGGAAAAAAGACAAGATTGTGTATTGACTTCAGAGACCTGAACAAAATTATAATTCCACAGTCACAGCCGTTCCCTTTAATAGAGGACCTAATGGTGAAGACAATAAACTGTAAGTACTTCACAACTCTTGACATTAACTCGGCATTTTGGTCTATACCATTAAGAATTAGTGACAGGAAAAAGACAGGTTTTGTTACACAAGA